>NW_027554225.1:900000-1177712 GCF_045843805.1 Urocitellus parryii
ACACAGCAAGATCAAACAACTTGCTTACGGTCACACAGCCAGTGGGGAGAAGCCAGAACTTGAACTCAGCCTGACACCACCACCTGTGCATTAACCACCCTTCTGCCTTGCGTCCCAATGAATGTCAAGTTCCAACTAAAAGGCCTGTTACTTAAGAGAGGAATGTGGGACGCAGACAGGCCAAGACCCTCCCCCCCGGCCCTTGACATGTGCTGTTTCTTCTGTCTGAAACCCCATTGCTCCCCTCTCTGTCCAGTCGACTGCTGTTCGCCCTTGGACTCCAGCATCCAGGAGGAGTGATGTCCTAAGGGACCTTCCCCACTCCCCCAGACCATCAGGATTCATCTGCAAACTCTTGCTGCCTGTGTAGCTTTCCTCAGGAAGGCTCATCGGAATGCCAGGATTCATTGCTGATTGCTTTTTGTTTTTCCATCTCCCAGCAGACCACAGCTCCACAGGTGCCTGCACGTAGTGGATGCTCAATAAACAGCGGTAGAGCTCATTATTAATGGGTTGATTTACTTGCCCTAGGCAGGCCGAGGTCTGTACCCACACCGAAGCTTCAGGGTCTGGGGTCTCCTCCATCTCTCTCAAGTAGTCTCCTGCCCTCCTCAAGAACCCCTCCCCTGCTCCACCCATGCCATGCTCTTGTGGCCCAAACCAGCCCACGTCCCCTGAGGGAGGGACAATAGTCTGCCAGGTCCTATTCCACCCAAGCAGGACACAGATGCAGGGCTGGGGGAGGGCAGGGCCTGGCGACCTGAGGGGCACCTTTCATTGCCTAGGACTCGACTTGGGAATGGGAGGCTTCCCAGGACTGAGCTGGGAGTCAGGGAATGGAGTGGAGGCTGAGAGGAGGGGCCCTGAGCCGGACATCCTGTCTTGATGGCCAGAGATGATCTTTCAGACCCCATAAAAGCTGGAGCCGAGGAGGCGGCTGTACCCCCGCCCCCTCAACGCTGTGGTCAGAAGCCCGGAGCCCAGCAGATCAATATCATTCGGGAGGCTGTCTGCCCCAGCTCCTCTCTGCTGCCAAGTCTCCCCAGAGGCCTGAGGGGTGGGTGTGGAGGAGGCAGAGGCACCAGAAAAAGAAAGGAGGCGAGTCTTTGTTAAGGGCTGGTGGGGGCCCACAGTCAGCCCAGCACCGTGTGAGGTGGTCTCCACCCTCATAGCTGCCTTCTAGGGTGGGATCTTCCCATTTCACAGATGAGGAAACTGAGGCCCAGAGAAACCAGAACCAAACCCACCCATTCCTGGCTCCGAGGCAGGGCACCTCAGGAAGATCCTGCTTCAGGGGGCTCTTCTCAGGTCAAGCATGGGACTGGCCACACTCCAGCTAGACAGGTCACTGTCCTGGCCTGTGTCTGCAGCCACACCTGACCGAGCTTAGGAAGGGCCTCTGCAGTCTTCAGCCCCACGGTCTCCGGGGGGCAAGCTCACCCCTCCCAAGCACCCCTTTCCTTTCCAAGCAGCTCCCCCACCTCTGACCTCCCTGCAGCCTTCACCCAGCGCCCATGGAGGCCAGAGGAAGCTGACTCCCTGGACATCAGAGGCCATGGAACATGGGATGCCCAGTGTCACCCCCTCCCCTAGCCTCCTGAGCTCACATTGAGCTCCTGGGTCCTGGCTGTGCCCTGGGCTCTGCCCCTTCCCACCACTCCCCAGCTTGCCTGCCCCCCAGAGCTCACGCACTCATTCTCTCCCCTTCTCTAACGGGGCCATTTGCTGACTAGCAGAGCTAGGGTTGGATCCTGGAGAAGCCCCTGCACCCTGGTGCTGGGAACCTGGAGCTGACTGCTGGCTGCACCCCAGGTGCTTGACAGGTAGGAGGCAGGAGAGGAGATGCCAACCAGGGGACTCAGCATGGCTCAAGAGGCTAGGTTACCTGTGCGTGTGGATGGGGGCTCTGTGTGGTCTCTGCCTCTGCATGTGCATAGTGTGCGTATCTGGGGGAGATGGGCACCCACACAAGGGCTGGTTTGCTTCTACACCAGGAAAGGTCTAGCTATGGGGTCAGCTCACCTGGGGTCTAGCCTGACACTGTCACTTATCCCAGCTTTGTGACTTTGAGCAAGCTCCTCAACCTCTTTGAACCTCAGTCTCTTCCTCTATGAGATGAAACAAAGACATTCTTTATCTCACAGTTGTGCTTGTGCAAGAAAATACACTTACGTGCCTAGTGCAGGTCCTGGCCCTCTGTGAGTGTTTGCTGAAAACTGGCTGTCACAGGTAATGATGATGACGAGGCCCAGCTTTGCCAGTTAGAAGCCAGGTGACCTCTCAGATCCTCTGTTTCCTTAGGTGTCCCTTAGGTCAAAGGACAAACCCCATGTTGTGAATTTGGTGGGACATCTGGCATGATGCTGCCATCCGGGGACAGGCCTCTTCACAGCCGGCAGGTGTGTGCTTCCTGACTCGCTCACCTCATAGAGCACCACGTGGGCTGGCACCCTGGGGTTCCTGAGGCCCTTTCGGGGGTTCTGTGAGATCAAAGCTACTTTGTAATGATATCAAGTCACTCTTGGAGTTTTTATTCAGTTTCTGCTTTAGAAAGTATCAGTGTCCCAATGGCTCGGGAGGCTGAGTCAGGAGATCGCAAGTTCAAAGCCAGCCTCAGCAACTTAGGGAGACCCTAAGCAACTTATTGAGACCCTCTCTCTAAATAAAATTAAAATCTCTGAGAATGTTGCCCAGTGGTTAAGCACCCTTGGGTTCCATCCCTGATATCAAAAAATAAAAATAAAAAAAGGTTCACTCTCTTTCATGGAAATGCCATTTACGTTCACACGTAATGAATGTTCTAGAAGCGAATGAATATGTTTGAAGTGTTCTCAGTTTTAATTTATACTGAGGTCAAGATGGGAAGATACAACCCACCTAAACAAAAGCTCTTCAGGGGCCTCAATAATCTTTAAGAGGGTAAAGGAGTCCTGAGACCCAAAATTGGAGAGGCCTGCCCCTCGTCCACTGCTGTGCCAACTTTGGAGGGCTGACCTGCGGGCCCCACCAGGTGGTCCAAGTCGCCCTCCCGGCCACTCTGCAAGCTCAGTGGAGAACTTGAGGATGCGGGGATCCCCCAGAGTCCCCTGTGCTGTGCTGAGGCAGGCTCCGTGGACCACACACCCAATCCTTCTGAACATGAGTGGCCCAGTTGAGCTCGCTCCATGGGGACCATCTGAGCGGCACCCGGAGATTCTACGTAGAAGCCTCTGCTCCCCTTTACTCTGATAAACCTCACCCCTTCCAGGGGCATCCAGCCCTCCCCATTCTCAGTCCCCGTGGCTGATTACAGAAGGTTCCAGAGGCAGCTCTCTCAGAACCAGCAGTCATGTGCCCCAGGTTCTCCCTGAGAACGTAGGGAGACGGGAGTCTTCTTTCTATGGGACCAGCAAGCTGATGGGCCTGAAGGCTCGGAGCTTCCTGTGACCCCATCACTGGGACAGAGTCTGCCTGAGTATTGGGCCAGCCCAGGACCAAGCGGTGGGAACAGATTCCCCATCCCATCCCTTGACGCCCTGGACCCGCTCTGCCTGCCCTCCTCAGCACTTGGCCTAATAAATGCCATTTTTTTTCTTGAACAAATTTGAATTGAGTTTCTCTTCCAGATGAAAGAGTCCAGATGAACAACCCAACAGTGACCAGAGGTAGACTTGGGTGTTGGGGAAGTTGTTTGGAGAATTTGGGGTGAATCAACCAGCAGAGGGAGAACTGAATCCCCCTCATATCTGATGCCTGCGAAGGGTCCCTTTCTTCCAGAAACCCCCTGTCCAAACAACACCATGCTAGATAACACCATGCAGTTTTTCTTTAAGTTTTATCATTTATAAAGCCATACAATGGATCGTGAAGAAACCGAGGCGCTGTACAGGAGTGGGAGAGCCAGCGTGGGGGTCCATACCTTCATATCCAGGATGAATAGCATACATCAGGGTTTATACAAGGTGGCAAAGTTATAGGCACAATGATACAAAATATAAAGTATATTTCCATCTATATAAATACACAGCGGGGTGTGGGAGGACCCTGGGGTACTCGGGGTTTTCTGCAGAGGACCTGGAAGGCAGGCGGGGTGGGGGTGCTGTGGTAAGGAATTTCTGACATTTGTTTTGAATGACAAGTCTGAAGAGAGGAGAGAAAATGGGTGGGGGGGGACACAGAAGGCACACCTGGGCGTGCTCACACACACACACGCACAGACCAAACACAGACCCACAGGAGAGTGTCACTCCATTTAACACTGATTAGAAAACAAGCTTGGGACATGGCTCTACAATAACCTCGTTGCTGGGAACAGCCCAGGTGTGGGAAACTGAGTCCCCTGTCCTTTCCCACTTTACAGGGGAGACAGGAAGGAACAGGTCTGCTGAGCCCAGCCCAGGGGGCCGGTCCTTGCCACCCGACGCTGAGACTCCACCAATCGCTGGCTCTACAGGCCTCCCTTCTGATAGCTCTCACCGCTGGGTCACCTTGAACTTGACATTCTGCCATGCACCACCTCCGACACCTACCCCTAAGTGCCCTAAAGAGATGAGCCAAACACACACAGATGTCCACACTTGCACGCGCGCACACACATATCCTATGTTACCTCTGGACACGGGAACATGAGTCTCAGCATTCCAGGGCCTGGCCCTGGGAGAAGAGGTGGCCCTGAAACTCTGCCCCCAGCTCATAGAAGACCCCAGGGGTGGGCAGGGGTGGGCTTCTTAGATGGGGGTATGAGGTGGGAGAGTCCCCCTCCTCTCCCTCCTGAGAGCCCCCTCATAGCAGGATGCCGCACAGCCCCAGGGTCCCACCACCCATCCTGCCCGGTCCCTACCACATCTGGGGGTTCCTGAGAAGTCAGGGAGAAGAATCCTCTGCAGTCAGTGTCCTCAGCTTTCAGAACTCCTGGGGGAGAGGGTCAGTGAGATGGCTCAAAATGCCTGTCCCCAACCCAGGAGGCGATGCTTCTGTCCTCAGATGCCTGGCTATATCAAGGAGCCAAGACATCACGATGGCGGGGGGGCACCTCCGTCACCCCTGGAAGCCACAAACACTGCTCATTTCCCCAGCTCCCCTCTGGGGTCACCTCACCATGGCTCTCAGGCCCAGCCCTTCCCTCTTATTCTCCCTGGGCCCCAATCCTTGCAGAATCGGAGATGTCCCCACCATGCCTGTGGCGGCCAGCAAGGGCAAGGCCCCGGACTGCCCCAGAGACCTGCTGGACAGGCAGAGGCAGCACCTCGTGCTGACCAGGCGTCTCCCGCTCTTTCTTGCCTTTTCTGCAGACCCTTCCCTGCCTCAGCCCCCATCAAGACCAGACAGCACTCTCCTGCTGACTACAGATTCAACAACAACAACAGGCAAAGGGCCAGGGAGGGGGAGAGAAACACGTATAAAATGATAACAATGAGTCAAAGTGCTCTCTCTTAAAGTAAATCTTTGGCAAGCATAGACTACAGCGCAGAGTGATGTGTGTGTATGCGTGTGTGTGTGTATGTGTGTGTGTGTGTGTGTGTGTGTGCATGTGCATGTGTGTGTGCCAGGTCCACCTGTGAGACACTGAGCAGAACGGGGTGGCAGGCCACCACGTGGCCCCCAAAGTGCTGATCCCTCCACAGGTGTGCTGAGTGCGAGTGGCCAGCTCGCCAGCACTCTCTGATGCCCCCCTGGCTCACACGGGGCTGGCCTGGAGTGCGGGGGCTGGCCAGGCCTGAAGGGGCTGAGGGTGGGCAGTGGCTAGGCAAGTGTGAAGGCTGACCCCAGACTCAGTCCCTGTGCAGGGCAGGCTTCCGGAGGGTCCTCCAGCCTCCAGCCAAGAGGAGGCAACCGACCAGGAGGCGGCTGCCAGCCTAGGCAGCGGGAGAGGGAGGTATTTACAAAGAAACCAGGTGGGGAAATGTCTCCTTCTATCTTAGAGGAGACCTTGAGTATGTTAAGGAATAAGGAGAGGTGGCTTCAGATATTTGGCTTCAACATCTCAGAAGGAAGGGCACTTTGGAAGGACCTAGGTCACCAAGCCTGGGACTTCCCCTTTGGGGAGCGCAGTGGGGGCTCAGGCTCTGTCCCCGTCTAATCTAGACACTCTCCTTTCCAGCTCCCAGAGACGCACATGTGCACACCTGGTCACCAGCAGGCTCACACAAGCACTCAGACCTGTAGGAATGAAGACAGCTCCCCAGATGTGCAGGGAGCTGACCACTGGGCCCTAATTGACAGAGAATCAGGGGGCCAACACAATGCAGCATACGCACCCCACCCCACCGAGCCTCAGCACGGCCCAGGGCAAGGAGATGCCCAGCCACACCATGGACAAAGGCCCCTCCAATCAGGCTCTACTTATATGTAAAGAAAGGGACGGGGACTGGTTTCTGCTCAGGGAGGCAACAGAGCAATCTGGGAAACAATAAATACTTTTTGTCAATTTACCTATTTTTTAACCTTTTCTTATATTTTATTAGCTTACATATTCTGTCAGTATGTCTCAGGTGTATATTATATATATTTATATATCAGTACAATGCCACTCTTCAGAGGGCCCCTGTGGGCTGAAGAATGGAGTCCTGTTGAAGTTTCCATTCTGGCTTAGAGTTCCTGGGTGGTGGCCAAGGGTCTTCCCCACTGCCCATATGGACCCTTGGTCTTTTGACCTAAATGCATGCTCTTTGTCCCCTGCTCTGTGGGCAGTGTGGCTCTGCTGGGGAAGCCAAGGCAGAAGGGAGACAGCGAGGCTCTGGCGTGATGGGGAGGCCCTGTGATGCTCCGGAAGTGGCCCTAGGAGCTTTGCTGATGTCACCCTGAGCAGCCCAGCTGAAAGGCGCCTGCAACCAGTCAGACCTTGAGGCTCTTACAGAGGGGACATCAGGACCACAGGTTTCTTCTGGGGCCTTGCTGAGAAGAGATCTGAGAAGCAGATTCCCCAGGATGAGCCCCAACATGAGGACCTTGCAGGAAAGACAGGGCAGGGCAGGAAGTCACCATCCCCAGCACCCCAAAAGGCAGCATGCAGATAAGCAAGGCTGAGCTGAGGCTGGTGCTGGGGCCCTGAGCCCAGGAATGGGGCAGAGCATCAGTAGTAAGGCAGAGCCCCAGCACTGGCCAGAGCGGCCTGCCCAGCCAGCCGTGAGCCACCCGTGGTGGGAAGGTGTCAGGGCTCAGCAGCCACCTTTCCTGACAGTCCTCCTCCCTACGGACACACATATCTCTGCTTCCTCATACCAAAGCCCGGGGCTCCTGGTCAACCAGCAACGGAGCAGGGGTGCACTTCTCCTCTGGCCAGGGCCTCTGTACAGATCAGGCTGGTGGCACCCGGGGCCACTAGAGTATAAGTACAGGGATGGGGAGGGGAAATACTAGGTACTCCTGCAGGAGAGGGCTCTGTCTCCTCCTGCTGCCGTGTCACCCCCAACCCTAACCTTCTTTGGACAGGATGCACATGTGTGCTAACCCGGGGACAGAGACGAGCAGAGCTGTTTACAATTCTAGCAGACAGAGGCGATAGAAATCAGTGTGTGAGGGTGTGGGTGGGGACATACAAACACCCACGTCACAATGCATCGATGGCCCAGCACAGGACGGAGGGGCCTCGGGTCTGGCATAGTGTCAGAAGGAAAAGCTTCCCCACGCGCTTTCTCCTGCCAGCCTTCGGGCTCAGCGACCAGCCCTCAGGTGGCCAGAAAAAGACTCTCTTGACTTGAACTGTCCTTGCAAAGCAGGTGGCGAGGGACACAGAGCTTTTTCATTTTCCCCCCAAAATGTGGATCCCAAGGAGGCCCGTGGAGGAGCTCCGTCCTCTCAGAGGGGGCGGGAGTGAGGGGACCTGGCTGGCTTAGGAGGCTCTGGGAGGCTGCCGTTTCCATCTGCCCAGGAGAACCTGCGTCTTCTCCTCCATCATTTTTTTTTGCTTTTTCTCCCTCTCCCCTCCCCTCTGTATTTCACTTCCCTCGCCCAACGCTACACTTTCTTCTCTCCTTCTCCAAAATTAGCCCAAAGTCCTCCTTGTGGATTCGAGGTGGTCAGGATTCAGAGGTCCCCTCCCCAGGTGCCCCGTCCCCGCTGCCCTGGCCCTGGGAAAGGGGTGTGGGCTCATCTCTTCTGGCCGGTGCTCTGCATGACCTTGGAGACAAAGTTGAAGATGGCAGAGGCAGGCTGCTTGGGGTCGAGCTCAGCAAAGAGGTGGCAGGCGTTGTCTGTGGTGCTGCTCTGCTTCCGGGCCACGAAGCCAAAGAGCCTGCAGGGGCAGGAGAGGGTGGTGGGCAAGAGGGGAAGACAGGAGGACCCTGGCCAGGGCACACCCAGCCTGCCACGCGGCGTCCCCAACCTCCCAGGGCCTCAGGGACGGGGGCGCCTGAGACAGAGCCCTCTTGGTTCCCCCGCAGCAAGGCCAAGGCTGGGGACAGCGTCTCGCTTTGTTTCAGGGCAGGCAAACAGTTCCCCTTGGAGGGGTGGAGCGGGACTGGGGTGAAGGACAAGACTGGATAGTTCAGGGTGGGGACGAGACCAGAAATAAAGTGGGAGCATTCGTCAAGCAGCCTCTCCCAGCCCCACCCAGGAGGCCGGGGCCCAGCCAGGATGGGGCCTCCGCACCCACTACGCACCCAGCAGGCACCCACCACACACCCGCCGTGCACCCGCCATGCACCCCAGGAAGTCAGGGAGTCCAAGAAGGAGCAGGTCTTCCACCCCCCCCCACACACAGCCGCCCCGTCCAGAGGCTGGGAAGTCCAGAGAACCCAAGGGGGAGGGGACCCCACACCTGTCCCCCCTCCAGCACCAAGACGGGAGTGACCTAACATTCTCTCTTTGCAAAACAGAGTTAAAAATACGAGGGCATAGAACAGAATGTGAGCTCAGGGCCCCTCCCAGCCAGGGTGTTGCTAATTAGAGCGAGATGGGGAAATCGGGACAGCTGGAGATGCCCATGGACACCCCTCTGCCTCAGACGGCACTGCCCGGCTAAAATTAGCCAAGTCACAAACACACTCTCACACACTCACACACACACACACACACTCACACACAGCCCTGTACTTCCCACAACTTGACTCTTCCAGCTTGGTTTCAGGAGCTGGAGTAGTGCTCAGGTGTTGGAGTCACTGGAGTCCACAGGGCAGCCCCCCAACTCCTCCCTGTCTGGGCTGGCTAGGGCTGTAGTGCAGTGGGGGTGACCTGAGCAGGGTGGGGGTCATCTCTGAGCTCCCATCACACAGGCATGCCAGCCTTGTCTGCCTGCTTCTGCCATGATGGAGACCTGGCCAACCCATGCCTGCCCTGACACTGCCACCTGACCCCGTTGCAAGCTCTGGCCTGCCTGGCCGGCTGGCAGGGACACCAAAAAAACATGGGGACTCAGAGTCCTCGATGATTATGAGGACTGAACAAGGCCAAGTCCCCAGCGTTGATCACACCCAGATTCCTGGTCACTGGAGGTGGCCTGGCTGCCTCTGGTCTCCTTTCTTCAGCCAACAACCATTCAGCAGCCTCTCTGTGGGACACTCAGCCCTGCCCAGATTGCTGGTCAAGCTACCTCCTCACATTAAACCCATCTCTCTCCTACCTTTCAGCCTAAGCAAACTCTACCTGTCTTTTAAGATCCATTTTAAAATATTCGTTCTTTTCCAAAGCCTTTCCAACTCTGTCCCTGAAAGGACACACTCTCCTTTGCTAAGGCCACACACGTGGGCTGTACTGTTTCTCCAGACTTCGGTGACATTGGCACAAAGATCCTTGCTGGCCTTTCCCTACCCCAGGCTCCGGATTCTAAACCTGCCACCCCCCCACCTGCTGGTGGACTAGGAAGCCATACTTACTTAGCAGGAGCACCTCCCTCTGTCTTCATCCACCTGTGGAGAGAAAGTCAGCTCAGGGTAAATCCCTGCACCTGTCCCCAGAGCACCGCCCACTCAGACCAGACTCTCTGGGGCAAGCAGAGGAGCCCTGACCTCTGCAGGATAGAAGCAGCCAAGGTCACCCAGGGGCTTTCAAGTTGGAGCAAACACTGCCAGCTACCTCCCACAGTGTGGAGGGGAGATACAGGGTCAGGGTCAGGGTGAGGGTCGGGCCAGAGGGGGTAAAAATGGGCATTTGAGTCCCAGGAGGGTCTCCAGATCTATGAAGAAAACTCAAAAAATGCCCAACACAATTAGGCACACTCCCCTGGACACAGACGGATCTTCCAGTTGGACAGAGAACTTGCGCACCTGTGCTCATGTACACACACTCTCTCCAGCGGCGTGAGCTGGCTGAGAGGGAAGGTGTTTCCAAGAGACTTACTTTCTTTCCTGTGGATCCAGGTCACAGAAGGTGACAGTGTTGAGGGGGTAGTGTCTTCGGAAGAAGAGCCTGTGGTTCAGACATATGAGAACAGAGAATGAGCATGGGAGGGTCTGCTTCCTCCAGCCCTCGGCCTGTGCCAGGCCACCTTGCACTGTGCCTGTTGTGGGTCACTGTCTCACAGAGCAAGATGGCCTGAGGTGCTCAGGAACAGAGACATGTGCCACAGAAATAAGCCCAAAAGCCAGGGGCTGGAAAAGAAACTGATGCTGAGGAATAAGAAATGGGGGGACTCTAAAGGAGGAAGGAAATGAACTGGGGTCATGGTTAGGAGAGAGCCTGGGAGGAAAGACTCTGCTCCTGGAAAGAAGGACCTTTTAAACAGTTGTATTGAGAGCTGGCTACCTAGTTCAGGCAGATCCTTGTAGAAGGATGGAGGGAGGGAGGATGGAGGGATGGTGGGATAGATAGATGAATGGATGGAGGGAGGGATGGATGGATCGATGGATGGGTGGATGGATGGAGGATGGATGGATGGATGGATGGAAAGATTGATGGATGGATGGGTGGGTGGATGGAGGATGGATGGAGAGATGGATAATGGATGGATGGATGGATGGATTGATGGATGGGTTGGTGGGTGGATGGGTAGATGGATGGGTGAATGGAGGATAGATGGATGGAGGGATGGAGGATGTATGGATGGGTGGATAGATTGATAGATGGTAGGTTGGTGGGTGGATGGATGAGTGGATGGATGGATGGATGGATGGGTGGGTGGATGAATGGAGAATGGGTGGATGGGTAGGTGGATGAGTGGGTGGGTAGATGAATGGATGGCTGGATGATGGCTGGCTGGATGGATGGAGACACACACAAATTAAGGGATAAGTAGGCATAGAATAGATAGGGAATGGATGGATGCGAGTAAGTAGATGAATGGACCAATTGATGAGTGTGTGAACAAGTGGATGAATAATGCATCAATGGATGAACAGCTAGTGTGGTAAAGAATGGAAGCAAGATAGATGGATGGGAGAATAGGTGGGCTGAGAGGTGCAAGGGTGAGCAGTGGTGAGTGGAGGCACGGATGGGCTGCAGGAAGGAGAGCCCAGCACAGGAGCAAGTAGAGGAGGCTTACTTTCTCTGGTTGTCAGTCAGTGTGATTCCCTGCACAGAGACCTTGAAGTGAACGATAGTGGCAGCTGGTGTGGGGTCAGCAGCCAACATCTCAGATGTAGCTTTGGAGATGGCCTGTGGCCCAGTGAGTGACTCCATATCCACGGAATTGACGAAGAGTACATTACAGGCTACAAGAAATGTACCCAAGTGGGAATCAGGAAGGCTGGAGTCGGTGGAGACGATACCCCAGGTCCACTCTTGAGGGAAAAGGTAGCAGATCAATTTTAGGCCAGCCTCAGGCCAAAACATCTACACAGAGGAACATAATCTGCCTGGAGACCTCTGGGCCTGGCAGACTTCCACCTGCACCTGCAGGAGGCCCGGGCAGGAAGGTGGAAAGAAGGGCGTGGGCAGGGGTCCAGTCTCCAGGGACCACTCACCCGCTCCTTGCTTCAGCAGGTCAGAAGTCGAGTTGGCAGGGCCCAAGCTATCTCTGGATTCATCTGTGGGGTCTGAGACAAAAATTCACCTGGTAATTAAAACCCTAGAGCTGGAAAGAAGCACGGTTGGGCTGGGCCTAAGGTAACTTCTGCAAACACTTTGTGCCAGGACACGCTCTCCACGGCTGGCCCCAGTGGGAGTCACTGGGTTACCTATAGGTGGAATGTTCTACCGCTGCTGTAAGAACCCAGCACATGGGTTGAGAGCTCTGGGTCCAGGATAGCTGGGCTCGAACCCTCAGCCCACCACTTGCTAAGTGGAACCCATGACCCAGAGTTTTCAGTGTTAATCCACTGCCTGGCAAAAAGCAAGCTTCGAACAGCAGTGGTGTTGCTTCTGTTTATGCTTAAATTCATTCAGCCACCAACAGTGCACAACCATAAGTTCAAGATTAGTAAGAACCGAGAGATAGACATGTTCAGTAGCTTGACTTTACCATTTCCCAATGTGTAGCTATATCAAAGCAACACAATATACACAGTGCATACTACTGTTTTTATTTCAACTATACCTAAATAATTTTTTTCATGGTATTGGGAATTGAACCCCAGGGGCACTTTACCACTGAATTACCTCCCAGCACTTTTAAATTATTTTAATTTTGAGATAGGGCTTTGCTAAGTGGCTGAGGCTGGCCTCAAACTTGTGATCCTCCTGCCTCAGCCTCTCCAGTAGCTGAGATTACAGGCCTGTGCCACTGAGTCTCCAGCACTAAAACTTTTAAAAACAAAATCAGAACAACAAATAAGCATCGAGTCTCATTTGTCACCAGTGTTGCTTACACTTTGGTGTGCAGCCTTGTTAAAATGCAGATGGCTGGGCCCAACCTAGAGTTCCTGAAGAAGTGGACCTGGAGAATGCCAGCATTTAACAAGTTCTCAGGGGATGCAGAGCCTGCTGGTGTGGGGGCCACGTTTCAAGAACCACAGGTTTATACAATTCAAAGTCAAACAGCTTTGTAATTGCTGGACTTCCACAGTAAATTCCATAAAAACGTAATTTAATTGGTGTCTAAACTGTGTGGTTAATAATGCTGCTTAAGTTGTGTTGGAACTTTTAAGCTAATAATGTTGGCCAATTATTATTAATAATTCAGTGAACTGAATTGAATAGATAAAAATCATCCACTAATATTGGAGATCTTATCTCAACCTCTAGGACATTCTTCTCCTGACTTTCCCACGTCTTAGGCCTTCCCTGGGGATGAGGCTTATTCTGAGAATTCAGTATGAATTTCTTAAAGGCTCCAGAGTATTTTCTAGAACCATCTGGAAAGACAACTTACATATGCCCCTGGAGTTCAACTCTTAAATAAACTTTTCCTTCTTTTGGGGGGTACCAGGAATTGAACCCAAGGGCACTTAACCACTGAGCCACCTTCCCACATCCCCAGCCCTTTATATTTGATACTCTGAGGCAGGATCTCACTAGGTTGTTTACAGTCTTGCTAAGTTGCTGAGGCTGGCTTGGAACTCGTGATCCTCCTGCCTCAGCCTCCCCAGCCACTGGGATTACAGGTGTGTGCCACCACGCCCACAAACTTTTCCTTCTTTTTTATCAGGAAAAAGAAGTGTGTGAGAGAGAGGTTATGAGTTTCCCCACGTTGGCAAAATTGCCAGTGCCCTCCACCCCTGGCCCACAATCTGGAGTGGCTGGCAGGGCCAGACACGAAGGAGGTAGCTCAAGGGCACCTTTGGAGCACGGGGAGTCTCACGTCCTACCTCGGTTTGGAATGACGAGCTTGCAGGGCAGAGCCAGAGGGATGATGGAGTGCTGGTAGACCAGGGCGGACAGGGAGCCTGCGGGACTAGACAGCGGCTCAGAGGCAGCACTCCTGGGAGTCAGGGGCCAGCCGGGGCCAGGCGCAAACGCCAGGAAGCCTCACCCCACCGGGCTTCTTTCCGTGTGTGTGTGTGTGTGTGTGTGTGTGTGTGTGTGGCTAGAGATGGAACCCAGGACCTCAGGTGTGCTTAGCTATGGAGCTACCCACAGCTTAGCTTCTTTATTACCCCTCTCTTATCCACGAATTTTCAGAGCTGAAAATTCATGCCCTCTTTTTTTTTTTTTTTTTTTTTTTTAGCAAGACCCGAGGAAGAAGATTCCAAAGACTCCCTCTAGCAGTCATATTGTGACCTAACAACTTCCCTTTACAGTTCCTCCTAACATCTTTTCTAAGTCTCTCCAGTGATGACCCCACACCCCTCCCCCCAAAAAAGAAACAAACAGGGTAGAAGCATTGGAGAATTGTGGGATCGAATCCCAGGTCAGTCACTTGTTACCTGTGACTTCTTGGGTAAGTCTAATTAACAGTTCCCTTGTGCGAAACAAGGACGGTGCCATCTACCACACAGGATTATGGGGGAGAGAACTTGGGGTCAGGCCCTAGGGGAGCTTGAAGCAGGGCAAGATGCTGAACCCCTCCTGCAGGGACAGTGGTGGGGGCAGCTCACCAAAGTTCAGCTCATTGGGGCAGCCCTTGACCTTGACCCCTCTGGGGCCGGTCTCGATTAGGAAATGTCTCACCAACTCATGGGCCAGATCTCCTGGGATGGAGAGAAAGAAATGGGACACTTTTCACAGAGTCCCCCCATGTACTCCCAAGGCTGCTCTACCTCTTCTCCAGTGCACAGTGGGAGAGAGGGTCTCAGAGATGGGGAGGCTGGAGCCTGGGGCTGCAGAGACCACCACCGGCCCCTCCAGAGAGGAGAGACACCTGCTTCCCTGTTCCCCAACGCCACCATCACCAGCCCAGGGCACGTTCTTCTGGAGAGCTGTTTATCAGGCACCAGCTCTCTGAAACTTAGGTCCTGCTCAGCCCCCTGGGGCCCCCCAGCACCCCAGGGTTTGAAGAGACCGTGAAGATCCCATAGTCTCCGGAGGAGGATGTCACCTTTCTTATTCTGCTGCATGATGGTCGGAGGAGGCGAAGACACCTTCATGGCCAGCCCATAGGCCCCCCAGAAGGAGTGGCTGTCACGTATGACGAAGGCCCCTGGCTCCTGATCCTTAAGGAGTGCAATGGCTGTGCCAGAGGAGGGAAGAGGGCACATGAGATTGGTGTCCCTGGCTGCCTAAGTGCCCTGGGGGCCTCTGGAACTTTGTTTTCTCTTGGATGAGATGACATTCTTTAAAGTCATAGTGTAAACACTCCCAAGGGTCCTCCTGGGCTGAGATGGCCAGAGAGTCAACACTGGGGGCCACGCAGCCTGTCGCAAATACTCAAGTCTATGGCTGCAGCTGGAAGCGAGATACAGTCTGTAAACTAATGGGCGTGGCTTTGTTCCAATAAAACTTTATTTACAAAGACAGGCAGTGGCCAGTGGGGCCGTCAGGCAGTCCTTGGTGAGCCACACCCACACCCCACAGATGTTCCTTGAGAACCCATAGAGGGCCTCGTCTCTATTCCCATATTCACAACTTCATTTGTTTCTACAAAATGCAAAAATCTCCCACATCATACAGATGGAGAGCTGAGGCTTCATATGATCTTGGCTGTTCTTCTACTTTGTCCAGGAAAACCAAAGCTCCAATGGACTCTTGCAAAAATCATTCACACCAATGGTCTGCCAGCCTTCCCTTTGATGTGGGAAGTGCTTCTTACTGTCTGACTTCAATCCCAGCTCCCTCTCTGTGACCACTACCTACTGCAAAGAGGAATGAGTGCACTGTGTTCCTTGCCCAAGTCAGACACAGTGATCGGCAGCCAACTCTGTCCTCTATGGACCCACAGAACCACCAGAACCACCCAGTCCTCACCTTGCTCTCTGGAGATCTCAGGCTTGTACCAATACTTGGAGGTGTCCTGGACAAATTTCACTTTAGCCCGGGTCTCAGGACTGTTGTCTGCAGGAGAAGAAGAATGGGAAGTGTTATGGGTGGAACTCTGTTCCCTGAAAAGAGATGCTGAAGTGAGTCCTGACCCTCAAAGCCCACGAATGGGGCCTTATTTGGAAAGAGGGTCTTTGCACATGGAAGCCAATTAAGATGAAGGCACTCTGGACAGAGCCCTGGTCTAGGAGGATGTGTCCTCAAAAGAGGAGACAGCTCCATGTGAAGAGGGAGCCACACAGGCTGGCACAGCCACAAGCCAAGGAACACCAAGGACCTCCAGACCCAGGGGGACTTGGCTGGCCTGGAACCCATGGTCCCTCGGAATCCCACCAGGGACCAAGCTGGGTGCTGGACTCCTGGCCTCCCCATTTCTGCTATTTTAAGCCAACAAGTATATGGTGCTTTATACCCAGGGGGATACAGAAAGTAGTGTCCTCGAACATCACAGAGCACAGCAGGAAGGGACAGAGCAGGGACTTCTCACCCCCCCCCCACTGCCTGCTGGGCATCCCATAGAGCCAACCCAGAGCCTTCCCTGCTCCCAGCACCCGTCCCCTAGCAGATTCCCCACACAGCTAAGACCCACCCTTCCCCCTCCCCCACAGGCTCAACCTCCCAACTGCAGCATCGCAGATGACAAGGCAGGAAGACCCCTTTCTGTCCTCTCTTTCTGATCCCCCTCCTCTTTCTCACATGGAAAGCCAGTGTTCTGCAGTCACACAGGGCAAAAAATCACTCCAACTCTTGGACAAGTATGAGGGACTGGCCTAGGACCTAGAGGCTCTCTGCAGGGTGTCGCCAGGCCAGGTTTCTCGGCTGCTGATCCCTCCACCCAGCTCCTTAGCAGGCCTGGGGATCCCTCCTGGGGTGCTATGTTCTGGGGTAGCTCAGGCAACTGGGTTCCGCTGTGCAGCTTTACAATCAGGAGAGAGGCTTGGAGGGAGAGTGGCTTGGTGGGTTACAGATGGTGACCCACAGAGAGACCCTGGGGCCAGGTGAGCACCAGCTCCAGGGCAGCTTCTGGGTCAGGGGTTGGGGTGTGGGGCCCTCGCTTTCCGGCCTCTTTCCTCATCCTTGTTCCTTATCAGCAGGTCCTATTGTGTGAATTTCTGGAATACAGCACCACATTTCAAACATGCACCCGGCGTGCACTGGTCCAGACAGGGGATGAGCACCTCTGTCTCTTATCATTTCTTTGTATTTGGCACCTTTGAGCTCCGCTCTTCAGTTCCTCAGATCCCCTTGGTTTTTGTAAACCAGAGAAGCCACGCTGTGCTGCAGAACCCTAGCACAGAACCCTCCTCACTGTTCTGCTCCTTCATCCTTGGGCACCAAAGAAACAAAAGGAAAGCAGAGGAGAGAGGGACCTTCCACCCCACACCTCCCTCTCCTGTCTTCAGAGCCTGGAACCCAGGCCCTGCGCTAAGGACAGTGCCAGTTTCTGGGGTTGCTTTCTCCTTCTTGTAAATTTCTATCATGGGCTCAATAATGATACTTTTATTCTGTCTCCTACTGTAGACAACTGTATGCAGGTTATTCCGGCTCATGTTGTAACGATTAAAATAGAAGTTCCCAAAGTTATCCACAGACACATTTATTTTTGTATCCCATACAGTGC
Source organism: Urocitellus parryii (assembly GCF_045843805.1). Lineage (NCBI taxonomy): Eukaryota > Metazoa > Chordata > Mammalia > Rodentia > Sciuridae > Urocitellus > Urocitellus parryii. The sequence goes on from NW_027554225.1 coordinate 917,327, forward strand.
CTTTCACAGTGCTAAAAATAGTTTGACTCAATATTATATATTTGAAATACAGAAAAAGGAATCTTGATTTTTGTAGAGGCTGAACAATGCTAGAATTGAAAGGGAGAATAGAAATATGGTAGTCAGGTATTTCTGAGTTAAGTAGAAACTAGATATTCTGCAATAATATCTCATAGCCTGAATGTAAGTAAGCAAAATTTTAAATTCAGATGGATATTCTTTAGAAAATATTTGTTTTGTTTTGATTTTTTCTTTTTACTGTGAAGATTCATCATATTCTTTAGTGGAAATAAAACTTTTGCTTTTATTAAAAGAAGCACTAAAACTCTTTTTCTTAACATATAGGCTTGCATAAAATCTCATAAAGTTTGCAAAGTTTTTTTTTCTAATATTCATTAGATGTTTTATATAATGAAAAAGTCATTAAATTAGGTGAGATGTTCTGTCTTTTTTACCAGTCAGGTTTGAAAACTGCACACACCATGGTCATCATGAAAAGGGTAGGTGACAGAAAAAACCAATGAGTTCTTTACATAAGTTAAATTAGTTTCTATAAAAGGCACAGAGAAGAATGGATTCTGGAATCAAATTCCTTGAGATAGAATAACTACTTAATCTCTCTGCCTATTCCCTGTTTATGTCTAAAGGAGGATCAAATGAAGCATTACACATAAAGTCCTAAGAATAATATCTGATACATGGTGTGTCATTCATGTGTTTTATGCTTTGATTAAAGACACTCATACATTTGTTATATAGTGTTTTAACGACATTAGTTGTTACTTTTGAAATCTTTATTTACAATCAAAACATTGTAAAAATCATACACTAGAATACAACATTCAATGTTTGAATAAAATCTCATATGAGTCAGAAGAACAAAATTAAACTTGAGATGCTTTGATTGACTAGACAAACACATGCCAACAGTTCTCATATGGACTGATTTTGATTACCATCTTCCCCAAATTTTATGACAGTTGATGGGTAATGTTGTTGACTTCGTGGCTAGTGTTTTCTGAATGAATTTATGGTATGGTAGTGGAAAATATGGATCACTGTGAGAAAAATCTATAAGTTTTCAAGAAAGGAGAATTCTATACATTTTAACCAGCTAATCTTTAACTTTAAAGTTTTTAAAGGGCCTCCTAAAATCTTTCACAATTTCTTTTAAACACAGTTTGCTGAATAAAATAATGAGAATTTAAATCATTAGACAAGCAAAAGTCTCTGATGTTAACAAATTGTATTTTCTTTGTCTCTGTAGATAAGTATGCCAGTCATGAGAGTTGCCTACCTCTTCTCCTGTGAATGACAGTACCCTGCAACTGACTGCATTTTGCTTTTGTAGTAATGGTGATTGAGTTTAGGGCCAAGCAAGTTTTCGCCCAGCCCTGCAATTACTAAGGTTTTCAAATTTCCGCAATGAGCATGACCAGAGAACAGACAATAGAAGTTGAGATGATATAATATCTATGATAACTTAGAGTTTTGTCTATGAGATTAATTAATATATGAAATAATTTCATTATTATTATATTTCTATGTTTAGGTTAGGAATTAAAGAATAACCTTATCTCCAAAGAGAAAATGAGTCATAATGGCAAAATAAGTGATTGAAATATCTTCTCAGTCTAAATGGTCTATTGTCTCTGTGACACATTTGAGGCCCCATTTCTGTCTCTTTCTGTAATATTTTGACTTTGTGATTTCCCACTGACATCTGGAGACCTAGAAAATATTTTCATTCATTTTGGCAAGGGGTAGGGGAAGCTACCAGTGAAAAGATAATGTCTTAAAGCAAAGAGAGACTTCAAAAATATAAATTTTTGGACATATTTACCAAATAAAATTGGTTAAAGTGCTGTATTTGCTGAAAAGCAGAGAAGAACAAAGTAACTGATGCAAATACTTTAATTTTTTAAAATTAAATAATCGGTTGTTATTTTAATTTAAAAAATAATAAAATTTAAAAACTGATATTGCAGAACAAAAATTAATTCCTAAAATGAAGGAAAGAAACATTAATTTTCTGATCATAAAAACCTAGAAAAAAGGAACAGTTTTTACATATACCATTACAATGGAATTTCATAACTATATCTAATAAAAATAACAACATAAGTTCCCCCTCCACTTAGAAACCTCTATAACATAAAAAAATTTATCTCTAAGCAAGTTATTTTTATTTCTTTGGATGAGCACAATATGCCTAGTAACCTTCTTCCCATAAAATGACTGAAAGTGGGAATATTCATTAACAAGAATTGTTGAAATTCCATCTGTATTCAGTACAAGACACTTGTGTATCTGTATAAAGTTAGACACCTTAGATCTTTATCAGTAAGATCATTTCAGTTTGATCACTTATATTTAGGTTAGTATTTTAACAAATTTCTTAAATATTGATTATATATATATATATATATATATATATATATATATATATATATTGTTATATATTACCTAATGTATGTAACTTCTAAGTTATATTACATAATATATATAACTTCTAAGTCATCAATTAATGTATTTGAGGGCAGCACCTTTTGTTCACAGAATCTATTATATTGAACCACCTTATAAAAAATTTTTCTAATTCTAATGGCTTTAATATCAGCAATGTCTAATGGTCCACCTAATATATTTACTATACATTTGTTTAATGTATGTATTTATGTATTTCTAAATGATGAATTATTATTCACTGGCTTTTACATTTATTTTGAAGTGTCTTTGAAAAACATCAATACTTTAATTCTCTATCTATACTCAATTAAACTCTTTATATTTGCTTATCAAGTCATGGTTTAAATAAGCTGAATATAAGCATTAGATAGTTTATGGCAATTTCATACTTCTACATTGAATAAAATTTTCTGGTAATTTATATAAATTCCATTCACTACTGATTTTTATTTGTCAATTATTTGAATTTAATTTAATTCAAATTAAAATTTTAATTGAAAAATAAAAGCATAAAACTGTATATAATAATGAGTTACTATGAGATATGTTGGTACATGTATATATTGTACGGTGTTTAAATCAGGTTAAAATACTTTTGTTCTCAAAATATTGACTATTACGGACAGGAGGCAGTTTGATCATACTATTGGAAGCTAATCCTAGTAAGCAGATTGTTTAAGAACAGCCTGAACATTGTTTAATACTAAGGAATAAAAGGAAGAAGCAAATATGGTTGGCATAACATATATTAAATTATGCAATACTAGTGTGGGATTTATAAACTGAAACAATGACCCATACTATTAGTAAAATATTGATTATTTAAAAATGTTTACATAGCCAGGCTCCGTGATGCCCACCTGTAATCCCAGTGGCTCTGGAGGCTGAGGCAGGAGAGTGGTGATTTCAAAGCCAGCCTCAGAAAAAGCAAGGCACTAAGCAATTAGTGAGACCCTGTCTGTAAGTAAAATAGAAAAATAAGGCTGGAGATGTGGCTCAGTGGCAGAGAGCCTCTGAGTTCAATCTCTGGTACACTCCCCCAAAAATGTTTATATACATATAATATACTTTATATAATGTTTATACATGTAATAAATTTATTTCATTGATGCCATTTTATGTGATTGTCAAATGGTCTTTAGACATTTTTTAGAAATTTAATAAAGATATTTTACAAAGGTGCATTTTTTTCTTTATTTTAAGTTAACATACTTATTCCACTATTAAGTAATCTGAGTGAGAATTATTGTTAATAATTCTGAATATACCAATCAAGAATGTCTACTTAGTCCATTAATAATTTTCAATGATCTCTTTGTACACTTCTACATGGAGTGAACAAATGAGATTAGAAAAAAAATTGCATCAATATTAAATTTAAGTTACATAGATTTTTAAAAATGTATTATGTGGTCCCACTACATTTTAGTTTGTGCAAAAATGGAACTTAAATAAGTTATCTTGTTTTCAAATTTGTCACATATTTTTTCCAACCAAAAAAGGAAGATATTCTGGTAATGTGAAATAATACTGGTTAAAAAAAGAATATGGATTTATAATTATAATGAATAAATCACTATGGATAATATAAATGTTGATTCAAATGATGTAATAGTAATTAAAGTCATCAAATATCCTATGTGTTTTGAATTTTAGCATCTGTTTTTTTTCCAGGTGTTTTAAATTGATGAACATTGCTTAATGAATCTTATTTTATGTAAACATATACTTTGGGACAAGAATAAATAAAAGTTAGTAAAAGTTTAGATGGGAGTAGGTAGTAACTACCTTCATAATATTAATCTATTTTATTTTAATTATTTCATATCATAGCCATCTAGAATCAACAGTTTTAAAAATTGTTAAAACTTCAGAAATATAAAACATAGCAATAGCTGTGTTTTATGGCAAAATATATATCTTTATGAACAATAAACTTAATAAAATTAAATAAATGAAAAGAAAAACCTCAAATTATATTCCCAGAGAAATTTTTAGCAACAGTTTATACTATCACAATATAGTACAGCAAGAAGTTTTCAAATATACTAAGCAGTATCAAAGCATAAATATTCATAAGATCTTCTCTTGAAGCTACATCATTATGCTTCTTACAAAACCTTTCCTCATGCATTTAATTAATTCTACAATATTTTCTTCTCAAAAATTGTGTTACCTAATTTTCACTGGTCACTCATCTAGAATAAATTTGGCCTTCCCTGTGACTTAACAAGCTCATGGTAAGAAAGATGATTTACTGAGTACACAAAAATGAACTTAGATGATTTTATTTAGCTCAGGGGATGAATTTTTATAAAACTTTTTAGTTATCACCAAATTATAGACTATATGTAATCTTGCTTAGTCTGTTACTTCTATATCACTGAGCCATTTCTAACTTAAATGTTTTGTTTTCCTATCTCTCACCTTTATTTGAAGACAGTGAAAACACAAATCTATTGGCTATCACAGTGACATTCTCACTATAATTACTGTTATTACCCAGGCAGGTAATAAACATTTATGTAATAAATAAATATTTATTAAGTGAACAAATATGAATGTGAATATCATTGGAGTTCATAGGGGTATATGAGAGAAAATTCAGAATGCAACTGTGAAGAAGAATCTCTTTAGTTGGTTTAAATCAAAGCTGCAAATAATACTAAATTATTATAATTATCATCCTATGATACTTTAGATTTTTCCTGAGAAAAATAGAATAATCCATAAACAAGTTAATATTTACAAAATACAATGACTATCAGAATAAGAATTTTTCCAAATATTAAAACAAGAGGACAGATTTTGTTAACACTATTTAGATATGCATTTTTGTTGAATTTAGTAATTCTAATTATAAAACCAAAGTTAAATATCCATTCTATTCAACTACTATATATATGTCTCACATAAGATAGTAAACTAGCATCTAAATTGTCTCAACTATAGTTTTATATTATAATACATGTCTGGCAGTTATTGATTGACTTAAAATTAAATAGAAAGTCATTTCTCTTCACTTTCAATTATTTCTCATGATAAAGAAAAAATAAAGTGTTTAAATCTGCATCAACAAACCTTGCAGAATAATTTTGGTTAAAAAAAGAATATGGATAATATAAATGTTGATTCAAATGATGTAATAGTAATTAAAGTCATCAAATGACCTATGTGTTTTGAATTTTAGCATCTGTTTTGAATTTTAGCATGTCAAAAGGGGAGTAAAGGACAAAACAAAATTCATACTATTCAAAGTTAATGGCCAATTCCTAAACAATTAAGAAATTGTATTATAATGTCAGAGTTACTGACCTAGAAATATATGGCTAAATTACATACAAGAATATTATTTTGTATATTTAAATGTTTTAGAAGAGAAAATGTTTTTGAAGTAGTTTATAATTCTAAGTATTTTCTGAGTTTAGAATAAATTCTAATAGTTCTGAAACATTCTGTACATTATAGCAAAATTATTCTTATAGTTAAAACTGCCTAAACTATGTTCACAGTTCCTTTCAGTGAACTTCAAAAAAATTCATATATCTTTCATTATTTCATATTTTGAAAAAATCATGACCTCATTAACTTTAACATTTTGTTTTCCTTTAAAAAAAGTAATGTAATATCACACTTGTTCTATTATAGGGTTTTTTTTGTGTGTGTGTGCGTGTGTGTAAACTAAAGTTAGCATAGGTTAAAGCTTTTATAACTCTTCACCATGCACTTTTCTATATGATTTAAGTAAATCACATTTTCAGATACAGAATTCACTCTGTAATATTTAGAATTATGTGAAATATTCTATACTTGTAATAATTGGCTCTTCATTATTATTATATCTTGATCATTTAAACACATTTATAATTTAAATCATTTAAAATTTCTTTGTAAAAACAAGAGAGAGAAATGAATTACAGTAGATGGGGTAGAGAGAGAAGATGGGAGGGGAGGGGGGATAGTAGAGGATAGGAAAGGCAGCAGAATACAACATATACTAGTATGGTAGTATGTAAAATTGGATGTGTAACTGTTGTGATTCTACAATATGTAGATGGGGTAAAAATGGGAGTTCATAATCCGCTTGAATCAAATGTATGAAATATGATATATCAAGAGCTTTGTAATGTTTTGAAAAACTAATAATAAAAAAATAAAATAAAATAAAATTTCTTCATATTGGAAGTATGTAGTCAGATCTCATTACAGATCAATATAGCATGAACAGAAGAAATATAGCAAAGTGATTTATAAGAAATCATACAGATAAGAAATTATCAATAAAACCCAAACAAAAGCTGTAGCAGTAAGTTCTCTGTCTCATAGAAACACGCAAGCGCGCGCGCGCACACACACACACACACACACACACACAAACACACAGTGAATATACTACAGAACTTTAAAGACACTTTAAAGTAATTTTGTCATAAGTTATTTTTTTCTGAATCTCTAACCCACTGAAATTACAATTTACAAATTATTTTGAACAAAATTACAGTCTGTTTAGTAAGTATAAGTGTGTTTTAAATGTATATTTGCTGAAACTCGGCTATACAATTATAAATGGACTTATTAGTAGTTATTAAAGAGAATTTCCTAGAATTAGACAAGTTCATATTTTTCAACTTGGCGGGGGGAATACTTTAATGCCAAATAGCAAGGGCTTAAGGACACTTAATTTTAACTTAAGTGTTACTTAATATTGTTGATTCTATTAAATATCTCAGTATCAATGACAAAATATATGCTGTCATATTTTTAGAGATGGCAGCCCCTTAAAAAATGGTTGTGTAACACATACGTTGGCCAGATCTATTTACATTAAAAATCTTTAAGCTTCTAGGTTATATAGTGCAAATGTAGCAAACAGCACACCCAATCGAGTGAAACAAACCCGTATTTTAGTTCTATTGTCACTATTTCCTAGCTAGCTAACTTCTTCCTTTTCATTAATTACTGTGACCAACTATTATTCAAGATAGATTATTAATATCTCTATTGTGTGACTCTTTGGATTGACTATAATGCAGTCAAAGTGATACCACACTGCTTGGCACATGGTAGTGATTGTACTGTAGCTAATGTATTTATAAATAGTTGTCTTTTAATGCAAATTATGTATATGCCATCAAATTTGAGAAAGGAATGTAGAAGAAGTGTAAAAACTGACTGAGATAGCAAAGAGTCATATCCTTGAGTGTCAATCATCTGGTCAATTCCAAGGAAGACTACCTATGGAGGCACAAACATATGTGAGGGCAGAGGAAGGAGAGGAAAGCATCAGGCTGACTTCATTCCCGTTTAGCGGGGACTCTATTCTCTCCAACTATTTTAGTTTTATTGCATGTTTCTAAATCCATAAAGCACTGATCCAGACTGATGAAAAGCACACTGGGATCTTTTCTCTTTTGATGGTTCACACGGCAACTTCATTTTTGTTGCTGGATTTCCCTAGTTGTGTAGAGGATTTTCTGGTTTTGCTGGCATAATTCTTGATTGGAAACAATCGTGCAGAAACAGCTATTATATGACTTGAGAGTGATATTGCATTCCAGGTATCATTTTTGTCTTTGTAAAATAGATAAAATAATAGAGATTTAGCCAATACCTTTTCTTTGTGGAGAAAAAAAAAAACATCAAACTCTTCATTATTTTGCACCATCTCCCAAATTCTAATTTTAATCTAGACTTTGTAAAGAATGACCAAAGCCTAATAATATTTCTGCTATAATTTTCCAAATTATAGAAAATTAATGCTTTGGTAGCAGGATGGAGGTGAGGGGAGGAGTGAAGGACTTATTCAACAAATAGATATAATGGAATCAGTGACCTCCAAGACCTCTGACATCCCTGGAGGCTTGTAAAAGGAGTACTTACAGATGGCAGCTTGCAGTGGAAAGGAACTGAACTGTATCTGAAGATCAATACTTATGGTATTGCTCTAAATCACAGTTTAGAAAATAAGGTGCCGCAGTCTGGCTGGGCACAATTCAGGAGCCACTTGTCAAAAGAAACTAACTTTATTTTTAGAACTACAAACGCCAAGCAAAACAGCTCCAAAGGAAAAAACCCTCAGAGCCCAACTGCCACCACCGGCTTCCACAAGCCTCTCCCCACACAAACCACACCACCTCCCACAATCCTCCTGCTCTTGAGGCCGATTGGCTGGGTCGCGTGGGCGGAGCCAAAGAAGTCCCCCAATGAGCAGTTCCGTAGTCTGAAGGGCAGGGAAACAGCCCAATGAACATCACCGCAGAGGAGCCAATCAGCTAGATGTTGCTGGGGCCGCTGTGAGCCAATCATCAGCCGGCAGCTGGAAGTTTGCTGGCAGCTGGAAGTTTGCTGGGGCCCCTTTGGCTGTGGCTCTCAACAATAAGGAATAATGGCTAATGAGAAATAACAATTAAATTGTTACAAAAAATCAAAAGGGTGTTGCTGGAGAAACCAGGTCTTCGCATTGCTTTATTGCAAGGCCAATAAAGAAAATGGAAACAAAATCTAACTACAATGTTTCCCAATGTTATTTAATATGAAGCTGTCAAAGATACAAAAATAGAAGATTTGCATATTTGTTTGAATAAATTGAGCCTGAGGAAGTTCAATCAATAACTTACGTTAAGACCTTTAATTGCATAAGGTTTTTGGCTGAGATTTAACTTCGTTTTATTCAAAAGGACCCAAGAGACACATTATCCTTCAGTCAAGTACAGAGCCCTTACATGTTGTTGAGATTTTGCCACACTATTTGTGACAATAAACCAGAGATTGAAATAGTGGTCAGCATGATTAACCATGTACCAAATCTTTACATAAGGAAGTAAATTTCGTGCATATTTAAAATGAAATCCATTTTTTGGGGTAGAAGAGTTTTTCTTAGTAACATAAAAAAACTCAAATTACTATTTAGCATTACGGAAAATATTTCAAGAATTAGCTTATGGTCTATGAAAATGTCCAATAATTATAGTCCTTTTTTCTACTAGGTTGGGAACTAGGCTTCAATAAAATGCTTTAGATTTAAATAATCAATTTCACTATGTTGTGTGTTTGCCTGTCAATACTTAAATAAGAATAAAATGAAGAATAATGGATCTGATCTATTGTAATAAACTATGTGAGTTGTGTTCTTACAGTAACTAACATGGGAAGAAAGGATCATGAAAAGGCCCTTGAGAGGGCAGTGGGCCCATTCCCATAAATTTTATTCTAATAAAACAGAGGATGTCGATTTTTTATTCCCTTATTATAGATAGAACTCCACCACTTATATATTCACCTTGGATTGAGGAGACGTTAGTCATGGCTGAGTACTCTGATTTCCCCCCTCCAGCTGGACAGCTTAATGAACAGACTCACTCCTTCAGGACCAAATGAGATAATGCATGCAAAATCACTTCGAAGAGCATAAAGTACTTCACAAATGCAAAGTATTATTACTTTCAGATGAGTAATTAGTGCTTTTAGTAATAAAGAAGTATCACCTCAAAAAACTAATTTATGAATGATAGTTCTTTGGAAATGACCCTCTAATCAGTTGGGCTCATACCTAAGTGATAAGTAGTATAACTTTAGTCACTTTATCTTACTTTTCTGATGAGTATTCAAGAAATGTTTTAAGAACAAAATCTATCAAGCTTAAAATATATACAGTGTCTATTGTTTTTCACTGAACAATATCTAGAATTCTAAAAAAGATCATTCATTAAATAAAACCTCCAGAAATATCTGTTATTTAAAATCAAATATGAGCAAATGATATTGAAATATTTTTTTAAAAAAATCACATTTTATGTAAGGGGAGAGAGAGAGAGAGAGAGAGGACATTTCCTGCTTCATCTAGTTTGTTGTCTTTTTTAAAACTACAAATGTCACTCTGATTACATGTTCATGTGTTACCTGCAGGGTGGTATAAGTCTATTCCTCTTTCTGAATGGTAAATTTCTTTATTAAAATATTTTATTGGTGTATAATCATATACAGAATAGTGGGTTTCCTTGTGGCATTTTGCACATGCACAAAACATAATTTGACCAATTTGATTCCTCACTATTTCCCCATGATCTTCCCTCTCCCCACCCTTTGATCCTATTCCTCTACTCTACTGGTTCCCCAGCACATACACTTTTTTTTTTCTATCTGGCTTCCACATATGAGAGAAAATATGTGATCCTTGCATTTCTGAGCCGGCTTATTTCACTTAACATGATGCTTTCCCTGTTCCATCCATTTTTTTTTCTGCTAATGGCATGTCATTAATCATTATGGCTGAATACAACTTCGTGGAACATGTATGGGAAACATTATTGTTTTCCATTCTTCTACTGATGGATACCTACCTTGGTTCCATAAATTGACTCCTGTGATTCATGCTGCAATAAACATGGATATGCATATATATCAATTTTCTTCTATGAGAAATTCGAAAAACTACTGAGATTTTAATCTTATATATTTTATTGATGTCTTAATTTAATTAAATTTAAGCTATTTTCATGAATTTAAAATATAATTTTTGAGCACAAATGATGGTTCTGTTTTTTAAAATACAATGTCATTGACATGACATGCTTTTAGATATCTTGAAGAGTTATAAGTAATCAATTCTATAACTAAAATAGAAAGCATGAATTAACTATGAATTAAATATATGGCATTAGAATAATATTAAGCATCAATTAACAAAGCTTTTTTTAAATAATGGAACAACATGAGTTTGAAATGTTAGAACTGAAATCTTATGTCATTTAATTTTGTCTCTGATATTCTTTAAAAGTTTACAAGTATATGGATACTAGGAAGATAGACATAAGTACACAGGCAACTTAGACATCTTATAAAGTAAAAATTAAATTAAATCTTCAAAGTATTAAAAACCAACATAAAATATCCTCTAATGAATTTCAGACTTTTAAAATTTTGCTCAATTTTTCAAAAATAGATTATTTAGATTAATTTCTTGAAAATATACATGAAAGTCTTAAAACATGGGCAATAGGCTTGAAGCAATAAGAACATAATATATTTAAACCTCAGAAGTAAATTTTATGATATTTCTTTAAATAATGCATGCTAGATTTTTATGATAAAATTAAGCTTATTTACAAAAAGGGGATTATATAGCAATACTATTATTTTTTCTACTATCACAAAACACAAATTTTTCCATAGATTACAAAATGAAATATGTAAAAGCTCTTCTGATTCCCAAACTTTAAATAAGAAATACTAAAACTGTGCTTCTGATTCCTATAATCATGTAAGGAATGAGATTCTTCAACTGAGAGATGTGAAGGTGGGCATATGGCTGCTATGTCAATATCTGCTGAGTGACCTTTCACAGGACACTCAGAAAGAGGACCAAGAGGTGAAGATTGGATGGTGAATATACTTAAGAAAATCTCTTCTATGATAGCTGTGGATACATTGGATTCCTCTACATTTTCTTTCACATAATAAAATCTCCAAAATTGTAAAAATTTTATGAATTAAGAAATATGCCTTGCTAGGCATGGTGGTACAAGCCTGGAATCTCAGGAACCAGGGAGTCTAAGGTAGGAGGATTGCAAGTTTAAGGCCAGCCTCAGCAACTTAGACCCTGTCTTAAAAAGTAAAATAAATAAACAAAAGTGCCTGAAAGCAGTCAAATACCATTGGGTTTATTTCATATTTTAAAAACATATATTGATAAAAATAGATTTTTGATAATTTACTTCTAACAAAGAATAAATATATTTTCTAATTTTAGTTATACTATCTGATGATATGATTAATGTTAATTATTTACTTAATTATTTAATCACCATGTTCTGTTGACCCACTGAACATCTAAATTGATTATGACTTTTTCTCAATCTTAAACAATATAGAACATTAAGTTGGCTGTAAGTTTATCTCATAAGCTAACTATATTTTGTTATATAGTTCTACATTTCACCTGACTATACAATTTAACTTTCTTCTTTTTTAAACATGCCTACTACACAATTCTTTGCCTCAGAGTATTTTCTTTCATAAAGCTAGAATACATTCTGAAACCAGGACCTTATCTTGTATTTCCCCTACAGTGAATGTGCTATTATCATCTCAGCTAATTTACTATTCAATAGTCTTGTTTTTCACACACTGGACATTTGTTCATGTTGCACAGAGGTCATACTCTTAGGTTTATAGTGCTTAATAAAATTTTACTGCTGCTCTTCTGGCAATCTCAAGAGTAGGTTAAGTCTATTACATTCATAATTAAACACCGTTGCTCAGGAATTCAATCTCAAATAGCAAAGAGGGTTCAATGCTAACACCTAGTTTACTTTTCTGCATACTCAAAATTTATGCTATGTCATATATATTTCATTCTTTAGCCACAAATATTTATGAGTAAGCACTATGATAACATTAGGATGGTGACAAATTTCAAAATAATAGATAAATCCATCACCCAGAACAACACTTTCTTTTGTTTATCATGTGTCATAGAAAATTGAGAAAATGAACAGGATTTTGAAAACAGATTAGTTTTAGAGGAAATAAACTGTTGGTTTTTGTCTCATTACTGTATTAGAAAAGGATTTGCTATTTTAACATTTGCTCAAATCATTCATTTGTTCATTTTAATCATTTCCAAAGTAGGAGCCATTAACCTAGTCTGATATGATTGAATATGTTATTGATGTTGGCCTAATTAAATACTTTATGAGCAATAAGAGTTATGCCTGAAATTGAGATATGGTAGGATTAATATACATTTTGTTAAAGTAATATCTGTGATCTCTACAAATAGTTTCCATCAATTTAAGTAAATACATAGGTATATCACAACTGAATCATTTGAACAAGTGATATTTTTCATGTAAAAAACACTTTGTGAAGCCTAAAAAGCATCATGTTTTAAGAGTAAACCTAGAGAAAATTACCCATTTTCCATTCATCCACTTCTATGTATAAAATACATTCAAATAAAATTCAAATAAAATGACACAAATAATTAAAATTTACCAAATTTATTTGTCATTATATTATAAATTTGGTAGCAAAATCAATACTATACTTTATGTCATTCACACATTGTAAATAATAATAAACTAAAGAAAAAGAAGAAAAAAAATTATTGTCAAATACCATAATGAAATTATGCCAGATATCTCATCATTAAGATGTTTAAATAATTCTCTGGAATGTGTATTTAAACAACATAATTTATTAATGCTACAATCATATCTTAAGGGAACTAAGAGTACAACTACTTTAAAGTACAACTACTTTATCAGCAGATACCCAGTTTGTAAGTTTCTATGTGTATTGATAACCTCCTTGAATACAATTAATATTTAATAAAGAAGATTTTCCAACACTGTGAATTTTCTTTAAGAATGCAATGAGAAGTGGTGCATGCCTACAATTCTAGCAGCTTGGAAGCTGAGGCAGGAGCATCACAATTTCAAAGCCAGCCTCAGAAACTTAGGAAGGCCCTGAATGATTTAGCAAGACCCTGTCTCAGGAAGAAAAAAAAAGGACTGGGATGTGGTTGAGATGTAAACTGCCCCTAGGTTCAATTCCTGGTATAAAAAAAAAAAAAGAATTTGAAGAGTCAATTACTTAAAATAATTTTAATTTCTTATACCGAATCAGTATTTGTTAAAATATTGTCTGTCATAATAAAACAATTTCCTCACAAAGGGTCTTTTAATGTAAGTATAAAAGTATTTAATATAAGTATAAAAGTATTTATACTAAAGTTTGAAGAATAGAATGATCCATGTATTTTATCTTCATATCTTTTTCTTAAACCTTAAGCTACAATTAAATGTCTTCATTTTATCAATACATAATGTCAAACTGGTTAAAAAATGAAGGTTGTGAGGGGAATGGGGAAAAAAAAACAAGGAGAGAAATGAATTACAGTAGATAGGGTAGAGAGAGAAGATGGGAGGGGAGGGGAGGGGGGACAGTAGAGGATAGGAAAGGTAGCAGAATACAACAGTTACTAATATGGCATTATGTAAAAATGTGGATGTGTAACCGATGTGATTCTGCAATCTTTGTAATGTTTTGAACAACCAATAAAATAAAATAATTAAATTTTTAAAAATGAAGTTCTTCATATGAACAACTTTAAAAATCTAAATCTTAAAGACAGATCAATATTGTTTGTTTTTATGCTTTAATATAAATTGGTTGTTTGTGACTTTATACTTTCTTCAGCATTAGTAAAATAGCTGAAATAGCCAAAAATCATATCTCCATTTACGTTTTGCAAACAACCTGCAATCTGAAATGGGTCCCTGGCATGAGATATGTCAAATTAAGCGTTGACATTCAAGTATGAAGCACCTGAATTTACTTAATGTACTAGTTCTGAATGCCATTCTCACCAAAGAATGAGAAGCACATGATCCTTCTTCAATATCCATGTGTCTAACATTAGATAGATTTTGAATATTTGGTTATGGTGCTCAGTGACAGAGTGCCACAGCTCCCCGATACATACCTATGCAGGATGCACCATTTAGTACTGTACTCAAGCCACATTTGCTTGCTTTACTTACCCTCAGCACATTAATAAAAAGCAAATGATACTTTACAGCCATGAATTCTGGTTTTAACCTTCAGTTTCTCACCTATAAGAGAGAAAAAAGAAAGATATGGTTTATATAAAAAATTCCTTAGTGTTTCATTTTATATATGCAGGGAGCATTAAGATCTAAAGGAAATTTCCTGTTGTTTTGTGCTCTGATATAATTATATCACAATTTTGCAAAATAAATTGCCTTTGAGTGTTTTATATTACTAAACTTTTAGGGAGGTCTTTATTTTCTATATAAATTTGAAAAAGGAAAAAAATCTGGAAACAAACAAACAACATAGCTACCTGAACAAAGTATTTTAATATTCAAAGTTAATTAAACCAGATGGTATTTTATTAAATTACTTAATTAAGGCAAATGTTCTAATGAGATATTTGTTCACTGTCATTTAAGCTGTTGGTCTGGCTAGTTGACTTTTCCCTTTGGGCCCTTCCCCACATGCAGAGAACTCAGAGAAAAGACAGGTTATCCTCAAGGGAAGCTCAAGCTTCACTTCTCTAACCTCTGGGAGTTGAACCAGCAGAAGTTGCTATCCTTCAGGGGTCTGACACTGCAGTGTTTTCTTTCAAGAAAATTTTCTATACTTTTTTTTTTGCCATAAACAAGCACTAGCATGATGAGAATGATTTAGAATGAAGAAGAAACATTTGACATGATAAGTGAAAAAGAAGGTACAAAATTTTTTAGTTTAATATATACTTTAAAATTATGATTCCCTACCAGGTGTGGTAGCACATGCCTATAATTCCAGTGACTCTGAAGGCTGAGGAAGCAGGATCATAAGTCCAAAGCATTTAGAGAGGCCCTAAGCAATTTAGTGATCCCCTACCTCAAAATAAAAAATATAAAGACATTGGGATGAGGTTCAGTGGTAAAGCATGGCTGGGTTCAATACCTTGTACAATAAATAAATAGATAAAAGAAAATTAGGATCCATAAGGTGGGGATGTAGCTCAGTGGTAGAGCACTTGCTTTGCATACAAGAGGCCTTGAGTTTTGTCCCCAGCTCTGCAAGAAATATAAATAAATAAAATTTAAAACCAAAATGAAACAAAGATTCCATCCTCTATACAGTTGGCCAACTCATATGTTTTTAAGGAGAATTCTAGAGAATCAGGAGACATTTTCCTCTATACTAGAAATTGAAACAATATAAATGTAGATAACTTCATTATTAATAAAAATTTCCATTATAAAAAATAGCATCAGTTCTTCAAATTGTACTATTCCAGATGAAAATATTTTTGTACTATTCCTGGTGAAAAGATTTTTGTAAGACTTTCATGGTTCAATATCAATATATATTACTCAAATTCTATCTTTTAAATTAAAAAATTAAACAACAAATAAGTTATAGTGGAATTGGTGTTAGAACCCAAGATACACCTCCCTCAAATTTAACCAAATTACAATGCAAGTTTTTTCTAAATAGAGAATGGTAATAAATGATATAACATTAATCACTGTCTACAGTATAAAGATCAACAAAGATGAGGACTTTCAATATTAATAATGTAAATCTTGCTTTCTAAAGCATCAACTTTTGAGCATGTCTTCAATATAAAAACTATAACACTTGGAAATATAAAATCTCGTGTCTTGATACTTGAAAACAACTTTAGTTTTTAAGAAGCATAGTTTCCAGTAACAAGAGAGAAAGACGGTAATAGGGAGGCTGAAAGTGAAAGAGTTAAAGTGATATACAGTGAACTGTGAATTAGAACATTTAGTATTTACTTTTTTATTATATTGGTTGATATATAAGTTACTATGTCAACTTAGCACACTAGAGTGATTTTTTTTAGATATCTTGTTAGAAGGTACTTTTAAAGCCTGATAAATTATTTCATTGCATATAAAGTTGTCATCATTGTGAGAACATAGATAAGCAAACCAATATCCTTATCTGTAAAATTGGGATTATAACCATAAATTAGGTGAGTTTTTCAAGTATCATTATTAGTCTACTAGTCACTGAAATAGGGTGTTATTTAATTATGTCTCTCACATAATGCAATTTCAAACTTAATAGGTATTTGTAAATATCCCTAAAAGTCAATCTCAAACTTGCAAAACTCCTTTACTTTCTTTTTTCCTTTTGCTTTTTCTGCCTAGTTTAACAGCAAAAACTTTGACTCTGGAATTTGACTCACCTGAGTATGAATATTAGTCTCTGACTTTGGGTATTTGTGTATACTTGAGTAAATCATATAATAGATCTATGTCTTAATGCCCTTATCATGAATATGACAATAATACCCCTTATGAAATACACCCTAATAAGTCTTAACAATTATTAATATCAATCAAACACTGCTTGAGAATTTAGTTGAGAAAGCAGGTTCTATGTTTACATCTGGAATCGGTGTAATTCTAGCATACAGTTTAGGTCACTTAATTATACCATGAGTTCACTACCTTAGAGAAGGTATTTATCTCTTGTATTACTATAGCTCTTCATGTTAAGAAGTCTTCTGCTAGTTGAAGCTTCTGCTTGTACTTACATCAGCCCCATCAATAACTTTTCTCATAAAGATTATCAACATTTGAAATTATTTAATGTGCATGTGAAAAATGGTAAAAAAAAAAGCTATTGGTAGGAAAGGTCCAGTTCTACTATAGTTTATTAACATTCATATTTCCCCACATTATGTAAACTGTACAGCAATGATTTTACCAAAATATACTTAAACTATAGTTCCTTCCCCTAACTCAAAAGTGATTTATAAGCATACCTTATATGGAAAATAACAACTTCTATTTTCATCCTTTGCAATTAATTTCAAGTCCACCTGTTCTTTCAAAATAAACAACAAATAAAAATATGCAAGTAAGTATTTTATATATAATTACTTCAATGCCAAAATAAACTGTCCAGCAAAAAAGATTATATATACACAATTATTCTCATTTTGTATTCTTATTAGCTAGGCTTAGAATGAATTTATTTGTCCCTCTTCCAATTACAATCCAAGAGCTGCTAGAAAATTGAGTAATATTAACTATCTCATCAATTAATATGAAAATATCAAGGGACACCTGAGGTGAGGAAGATGTTTGATCTTTTGTGGGGTAGACCAATCAAAGTCTCAGAAAAGACCTAATGCTGATAAAGAATTTGCTAGGGCACCTATGAGAAGTATATGTTTGTCTTGCCAACAATGCATTGAAATAACATCATCCATCCTGAAAAAAATTTGAGACAGCAAAACAACAGAATCCTCCCTGTGCTAGACAGGTATCAACTGCATAATAAGAGGATAGCAACAAAACCTGATTCAGTTGAAATTGCTAGCTTATAATGACAGGTGGAGGCCAACATAACCTGAGTATCTACCATATGCTCTAACAAAATATGAATAATCTACAGAGCAGAAGAGCCACCAGTATCATTGCCTAAGGAAGAAGCTTTAAAATGCACAATTTGATTTTATACTATTAATGATCAATCAAAAAATATAACAGAGGATAAAAACTAAGAAGCCATTACAAGGGGGAAAAGAAGGGGCGGGGTTCTATTAAAAGACATCAAAGAAGACACTTAGAGATAGATCTTATCATAAGTGAGATGTCACTCCAAAACAAGATGTACTACAATTAAACTTTTAATATAAATTAAATATAAATTTTAATCCAGATTAACAAGAGTATGTTTAGAAATACCTGGACAATTTCAAAAATTAGATGAAAAACATTAATGCAAATCTTTTAGTAGAACATTACTTTTGCATTTTGTAATATGTCATTCTTAGCATTAATGATTCTAACTAGTCTTCTGCTAGTAAGAACAATTATAATAAGTTTTAGGAGAATATTGTGTGGGTGATTTCTCAATGTTCCATTCCATTACAACTCCTAAGTTATAAGAATCTCATGTACAATAAATAATTTGTATTAATATGTATAGATGTTTATACAATATATTATATATGAATATTATAAATACCTATATAATTATAGGTCTATATAAAATCTATAATTCAATTGAGAAATTTCATCATTGGATAAATAATAAAGACTATATCAATGTAGTTTTTACTCAAATATTTTAATAGACTTTCTTTAGAAAACTTACACAGAAAATATGAAAAATTCTCATAGAACCTCTTCTCACACAGTTTCCTTAATATTAACATTTAACATTAGTATGGACATTAGTTTCAATGGATGGACTAAATTTTATTTAAAATTATTAATTAATGCCCATAGTTTAATTTTGTATAGGTATTTGTAAACCCTTTATTTTGTAAAGTCAATGGGTTTTGAAAAGTGCATGAAGTCTTATTACAGTGTCATGCTGGATAGCTTCATTGACCTATAAATGCCCTGCACT
This sequence comes from Urocitellus parryii, assembly GCF_045843805.1. Taxonomy (NCBI): domain Eukaryota; kingdom Metazoa; phylum Chordata; class Mammalia; order Rodentia; family Sciuridae; genus Urocitellus; species Urocitellus parryii. The sequence continues at coordinate 936,713 of NW_027554225.1, forward strand.
ATTTATAAAACCCTCATTCCCCTTAAGCCCCTGAGAAACACTAATCCCATTACTGTCTCTATAGTTTTGTCTTATCTAGAATGACATATCATTGAAATTATGCAGTAAGCACCTTCTTTAGAATAGTTTTATCATGTATATGCATGTAACTTTCCACCATGTCTTATTATATCATAATAGCCCATTTCTTTTTATCACACAATTATATTACATTATATGAATACACCACCATTTGTTTATATATTCAACTATTGAAGTTCATTTTGGTTTCTACTTATTTTGACAATTAGAAATAAAGCTGATGTAAATATTGGTGTGCAGGTTTTTGCATGGACATGCATTTTTCCGTTCATGTGAATAAATATTTAGGAATGTGATCACTGAATTGTATGGGAAATCTATGTTTAGCTTTGTAAGACACTGCTGAACTCTCTTCCAAAATGGCTGAACCATTTTGCATGTCTAATAGCAGTAAATGGGAATTCTTGTTCATCTACATCAGATTTTAGCCATTTTAATAAGTGTGTATTTGTGTTTCATCTTTGTAGTTTGCAACTTTCTGATGATATGAGGCCTGGAACACATTTTCACAGGCTTTATTGCTCTTTGTATATCTTCTCTGGTGAGATGTCCATTCAGATCTTTTGCCCATTGTTTTTTCTTTCCAATTTTTTAACAGTGTAATTTTTGTTGAATATAAATTATTTTTGTGTTTTAAATAAAAGTCCATTGTCAAGTATGTATTTTGTGAATATTTTCTCTAAGTATAGATCTTCTCTTTTTTTTCTTTTTTAGGACTATGTATTACAAAGTACTACAAATAAGTGGATGATTCACATCAATAATTAGAACAAATACAAAATCTCCTTGAATAGGACACAGACCACACTTAGCACAAAGAATGATCATGTGAAGACACAGTGAGCAACAGTCATCTGCAAAGCAAGATCTCAGGAAATGAATCTGCTGACACTGTAATCTTGGATTCTAGAGCCCAAAATTTGAGAAAATGAATTTCTGTTGCTTGAGTCATTGTCTGCATATTTGTATTAATATGCATAGATGTTTATATAATATATTATATATGAATAATATATATAAACTAGTGTCTAGTGTTTGTCCTATACCCTTCGATCAGTGATGAAAAGGTTCAAATTTATGCCAGGCTATTGTTCATTAAAAAAAAAAAAAAAAACAGCAAAACTCCTCAACTCCTTTTGTATTTAAGATATTTTTAAGAAGATTATGCAGAACGCTTAGTTTCTTCTAATTTGCCCTCTATGTTCAGTGTGTCATAGTTAATTCTGCTGTTAATGAGACATAAAAATAAAGAACAGCAGTAGAAAGGGTCTCATGAATCATTTGAAGGAGCTGCTTCTTTCTCTATGCACCTGCTTGGTTAAGCTTTTAAAGCAACAGTCTATTTGTTACATAACTGGATAATGATTTAATTTTAATGAGTTAACAATTTCACACCTTCTAAGCATAAGGTGAATACTAAGTAAAATCACTACTCTAATATCCTCACATAGGTCACTTTTATTACCTATAATGGGACAATGAGATGAACTTGCAGTTTCAAATTCAAATACTCCATTACCTGCACTAATGGAGGGGATAAGAACAACATATAATCTGAGACAGTGTCATTTAGGATTAGCTATGGAATATGTTTTGTATTTTCATTCCTTTATGTTTGATAGTGTAGGAATACATATCAATTCAAATAATAAAATGATCATATTTAAAACAAGTACCCAACCTCTGAATCCTACCATTGTATGTCTATGCCTAATAGTCTTCATAATATTCTCCTTACAGTGAATTGAATAATAGAATACATTTTAATTGGCATATTTATCAATTTAATTTTAGTAATATTGGTATTATTTAAATGACATATGTCATTTATCAGATCAGGTCCCAGAGCTCCAATAGATATTCATTGCTTAATTGTTGCTAGTGCCAGTCAGTTGATTTCCCAGTATTAGAGTTACTGATCTTAGTTAAAAACAGGAAAGTTCATTGTTTACTGAGACTCAAATGTCTTTCTCACCTCTTTCATAGCACAAATTAGCATACACATTAGTTTTAATGCTAGAAAATAATGAGGTGACTGCTTCCAGGGAAACAGGATGCATGTTTAGTAAGTTATAGTAAGAAGTACGGGCATCTGTAATTTTTTGGTAAAACAAATCTAAGGTTCAATTGCAGCGCTGATCTTAAACCTCACTCTCAAGATCTTCTCCATAGAGTATCCACTGAAATAAACATCAAACACATGACCTATTCTGTGATTCCCTTCTTTGAACCTATAAATGACTTCATTGCACTTAACAACAACAAAAATAATAAAAATAATATTGAAGTTTTTCTTTGGCAAATTTCTATTTAATATAACCTCTGAATATTTGTAAACCAACTTTATTTTGTTTATTCTTGTTTGTATTCATTTACTGATAATTATTGAGTATCTTGAGTACCAGATTTCAGAAATACAAAAAATGTGTACAAAAGTGACCTTGGACCCATAATACTTATACTTAAGAATGAAGCATGATGATTGTGCAAGGCAAAATATTTTAAGTGCAATAGTAGTCCTGAAGAGAGAAAAATTACAACTATTTCAAAGTTCTGTGAAAGATGTGGCTTAATGAGGATTCTAATAAGAAATGTGAGAAACAGAGATATATAGATAACAAGGCAATTTAGGTTGCAGGAACCATTTGAACAAGGATAATGAGACCCAAAAATATTGTTTATAACTTTCCTAGATAGGCTACACCATACTAGAAAATGCTAGCATTATGTAAGCAGTATGCTCAATTTTCATATGTGATATTCTTTAACTTAATAATAACCAAGTGAGTTAAGTATTATCTTCAACTTGCAGATAAGTAAACTAAATAAAACATGAAAGATTTAAGTGCTCTCTTATTCCAGGTTTTTCAAGAATCAAGAATCAAGAAAGGATTACATGTGTTAAAAAAATTATCAATGGAAATATGTGTCAGTTAAGGAGGTGGCGGACTAAAGAGGGGGGCTGTCAAATTTGAAGGCAGTTTCTACCCTGAGTGAAGGGAAAATTAAAGGAAAAAAAGTCAGGTGAAACTCTCTCAAAATGCAGAGCAGTTGGAGAAACTTTGACAAAACCATGGGGTATTCTTTAAGCCAGAGCCACACTCAGAGAAGTCACGTATCTTCTAGCAATGGACCTGCTTCAATTTCCCAATTTTTTCAGTTACTGGCTGAAGCAGCCAGTGGGAAACAGGCCAGCACACCAACCACAGGGAAGGGTCTCTAGAGCACAGCAGCTAGGATCAAAGCCAGTTAGTTCCCTTCAAACCCTGATGGAAGTATTCTCAAACTCTCTAAGGTAAGAGACCCAACAAGTGACCAGTCTAATCTTCAAACCAAGTCTATGCAATGACTTTAGCCAAAATACAGAAATATAAATAAAAACAGCATTATGTAAGTACTTTCCTCACATGGACTACATATGTCAATAATAATTTTGGTCATAAGTATTTTCTTCACCATTAACTTAATCATGGTAAAATATTGATCACCCTATTAAAATTTCTTCTTACATGGCACTTCCTATATTTTGCATTTAAAATCTTATCAAACAGCAATACATTTTAAGATTTTGAAATGTATCTACAGTTCAATTAATCCAATCCACTCATGGTACAGATAAACTAATTCAAGGTTATGAGAGATTTCATGACTTGCTTAGGGTTATTTAAAGAGTTAGTGACAATTAGCATTGACTGTACATGTCCTAACTTGTGTTTACAGGGTTATCGTAACTAGTACCAGTTTTCTCCCATTTTTTTCTCCCATTTGTTTCTTTTATTTGGCTTCAAGTTTCTTTATACATAATTATCCACATAATAGCATTCATATGAATTCATTTGCAATACCTGCTTGCAATTACATAAAACTAATAGCCATAAAAATGCACTATAACTTCCTTAGTATTCTCCAGTTTTCAGAACTTTGACAATTATTAGCTTATCTGATTTTTGTTTGATATTTGATTTGGTTATTGTTTGTTTCTCTATGGGACCAACAAGGTATGGGAAATCAAACAAGGTATAGGGAATTTGGAGTATTGGCAATTAGCATTATTTACTTTTATATTTTATGGTTAATCTGACTAATTATGAAATAAATATGACCTCCTGAATTGTATTAACAACAGTACTAGCAGAGCAAGTACTAAGGAGATGCATGTTCCCCTCCTCATTTCTATCCTCTTTCAGACTTTAGAGAACTATGAATGTTAAGGTAAACACATGAAATTGCTGTGACTCAACAATTTTGGACCTACAAAACTGGCAATTTTGTACAGTTTAATGTAATGGATTCCTGTCTTGAACACTGAAACATTGAGGCATTTTGAAAATAGTTTATCATGAGGAAATATCTTAAATTCACAGACTGTCAAAATTATGGGAATCTATAGGGTTTCATCATTCAATTCTGTACTCTGGTCATGAGTCTTCAACAATTCCTCAAGCAGGTTGTTTCACCTCCCCCGCCTGCCTTCTTTAAGGCATCTAACAATGGGAAAACATTCTAATTTCAGACAGCTATAGTTCTCAGGGAATTCCATCTCATACTGAGTTTCCTAGTAACATTATCCTCTGATCTTAGTGGTTTCTTGTGCTTTCTAGACTCAGTTAAAGTATCAACCACAGGATAATGTGTTCAATATCTTAAACCAACTATTCTCTTTTTAAATTGGAAATTTAAATCTGATCATTTCTTCTTAGGTGTTCTGTATGTTTTTTCACTGTCCCAGTCATTTTCCTATGGGTATACTCCAATTTCTGTGAGAATGTAGGTACAATGATTAAACATAATATTCCAGATATGATTTTACCTGTGAACATTTGAATTCAATACAACCGTTAACTTTCTTACCATGATCCATAACTGTTGTCACAGGTTATTATAAAAATATACCCTAAATATTCAACTAGTCAGACACCAAGATACTGCCAAGGATTTGAACTGTGTGTTTGACATTACAGAGACAAACATAAAAGGGATTGAGTCTTCACTTCTGTTTTCAATATGTTAGCATTGACAGACCATGGCACATTGAGATGGTGGTATACAGCACTGCACAGATTGGTCTTTGTCTATATCCTGAGGAAACATGTCATCAATTTCCTCCAAAAAATATATTATGTTAGAGACTACATCATGTATAACATCAACAAAATTGAAACTAATTGGCACTTTTCACAGTTGAAATCTGAGGAACTAAAAATAACCTTGAGATTGCCTCAAGCTTAAAGACAACATCTTAAAAATCTACTAGTATTTTGTTAGAAAACATAAATTTCCAGTGGGTTTCAGAAGTGTAGAAAACAAGTGCATATATTTAAAAAAACAGTCAAAACCTGTGGCTAAACAAACATAATATGATTTTTTATTTCAGCCATCTTTAATATAATTATTAATATTTCAAGGTGGAGATACTATTTAATAGCACACCCATTTATTCAAAATTCCATGAAGCTTAGGATGAATTTAAGAGAATCCATGTGCCTCAAGCTTTAAGTAGTTGTATTACTATAATATCATGTTTCTACCTCCATTAAAATCCCAGTTACTAAAGTGTTCTTGGCCAATATGTTCTTTCTCTTACTGTCAAATGAAATATAGTTTCTTTATGGAGGTGAGGTTCTGAAACAATAGTTGTTTTGGTATCACACAGTTTATAAGAATATTTTTTAAAAATCAATATCAAGGTCACTCTAGCATATAATCAATTTTATTTATTTATTTTTTAATAATGACTACAATTTTCTTTTCACAGTAGCATAACAGGAAAATGTAGTTGCTTTTAAAGCTTATTCACTAAATTAACTCTCTTCGAAATATATGTTGAAAGAAGATATCAGGGTTTTCATATAAAAATAATGTATATTTAGGCAGAGTTGATGGCTACTTTTAAAGTGACAGTTACCTAAACTTCCTATTGGTAGCACTGTGACATTGCAAGTGCAGTTCTGCTTTGAGTTGAATAGTTTTGAAGTGAATATTTTACGTTATGACAAGGTCAGTGTATTTTTGGAGTCTATTTCCTAGGGTATTACATTTAGTAGTGGAAGAGTTTCTTAATACATTACATTTTACTAATGAATAAGTAAATAGCTAAATAAAAATCAAAACAAAGTAAAGTATAAAGACTCCCTGATTAGGAAACAACGTTCTGTGTTATACAAATACATGTATTGCTTGCATTTGGAGTGTTGGGCAACACTAATTCTTTCTGTATTTGGATATCATATTATTCCTTTTACTAGTAATTCAAAATAACCACTAGGAATTCCATATATGATACCTTCCACACATTCTATGTTCTTTATGTTCAAATTGCAGTTGGAATAGGTCTTCAAGGTTTATAAAAATAATCATATATTTTAAATAATCATCGCCAAGTTAATCATTGCTTTTAGGCTTAAAAGTATTTTTTTGTAAGTTTCAACTATAAAATAAGACAATCTAGGCTGCATAGACAGTCAGTAAGGGTAACTAGGTTAAAGTCCTCTGTTATCAGTAGTAATTCAGAATACCTATGATTTGAAAAGTTGTTATCACTGTATAAATGCACACACTTTTGTATAAAATATCCAGCTGATCATATATATCTTACCTTTGCATGCCCTCTGCTACCTCCTCTATGATGGCTCTGGATCATCTCAAGGGCCTGCCTGCAGCATACAGAGGTTAAGATGTGATGCCATAATTTAAACACAAGGCTAATGCCCTCTGCACTAGGAATGAAGTCCTGGAAATAGAAGAGCCTGCTGCACCAGAAATGTTGCATCACTATAGTTTGATGCCTTGCTTATGATTTCCTAAGATCTTTGATTACCATTTAAACAATTGTGCAGTTTCCGATGATGTTCTTTTTCATTTCTAAGCTATTTTTTTATATTGTTCTAATAGCAGATTTAGCTAAGCCTGGAATGTGACTCACTTTCAAGTGGCATCTTATCTACATAAGCTGGTGCACAATTTCCACTTTTACATCATTTGTGAAAATACTACATTGCATTTTGAATAGTCTATTGCCTTATTTAATAAACTATTTTATATTACAAATAAAGTAAATTTGATTTGATTATCAAGTGACCAAATTTATGAGCAGTAATCAACTACAAAAGCCTTTTGTTTTGATTGAAACACTCTTGAATGTTTGATTGTAGATGCACAGATGAATTCTTAATTTCCAAATATACAACTTTCTTTAAGAAGAAAAAAAAAATGATCATTACTAAAAATCATATGAAGGATTAAGTAAGTGTCATTTCTTATCATTGATTTCAACATGATCATCTAAAATGGAATAATAATTTATGATTGTTACATTTAATTATTTTTTTAATTCCCTGCTATAATTGTCATGGTATTTAGGCAACATTTCTTATTTTCCTGAAAATTGAGGCAATAAGACAGTCTTCTATAATTCGGAAGTATTACAGTTCTAGGGACATAGATAACACTAAATGGCCAATACTTATTCCCCAAATGTTTGTGATTTCTCTGCTTTACTGTTTTAAATGGCTGCCAACAAATCATGTTGGCTTTAAACAATATAATATTTTCATGCAGTGAAAAATTATTTGTTTCTATTCAATGGAAAATTCCCACAGATTTAATACATAAATGTAGGTGAATTGGTATTAATAATTTCTAAAAGATTTCCACTTTCAATTACAAATTATAATAAAAATTGTTTTCAGGTCTAAATGGATGCTACTTAACTTAATGTGTGTATGGATTAAGATATGCTTGATGTGAAGTGTTCACATACTTTGTCTCTGTTTCGCATGAATTTATAATGACATTTTCTAGTGCTTTTCTATATTGATTTTAGTTCTGTCACCATATTTTGACGTTTGCTAGGTTTATTTTATGAATTTATTCAAATAAGCATGTAAAAATGTTTGCTCAATAATTCCCATGATTTTCTGTTGATGTTATGGGTCTAAAGTAAAGGTATATATGGATAGACGTACATACACCTCTCTTTATGAACTATTTTGTTTAATAGCTTTGATGTGCTATGATTATATATGAAAATTTACTTAATAATTTACATATTTCAGTGTTAATATTAGTTCATTCATCAATGTTATATGTTATTTGAGAAATAATGAATTCTAAATTTAATTATATGTATTTATTTTAGGGAAATGGAATAATATAAATTAAGTAATAGATGTATCTATGTAAGTTTTGAGAAAAAAGTTCTAATTATAACATCTCATCACTATTTTCCTTTTTGTTTTATTTTCACTCTTTCTTACAGAGAATTTATTAATTATACTTGACCACTCCATTAAAAATCACATGTACTCAGCAGCTCTGGAGACTGAGGCAGGAGGAGTGCTAGGTCAAAGCCAGTGGCTTCAGTAACTTAGTGATCCCCTAAGCAACTCACTGAGACCCTGTCTCAAAATAAAAAATTAAAAAGAGCTGGCATTGTGGCTCAGTGGTTAAGTGCCCCTAGGTTTAATTGCTGGTACCAAAGGGGGGAAAATTACATATAAATGCTAGTATAAACAGAACCCAACCAACAAATATACTGCATGATTTCATGAGAAATAAATTGTAGATTTCTACTTTATCAGTTCACACACATAATATAATAATCTCCCCTTAGTAGTAACTCAAATAAAATTTAGGTTAGCAAAACACCAAGCTTTTGTTGCTTTAAGGTTCTAGCCCCTCTATAAAAGCACACCCATGAGAGAGATGATAAGTCTATGAATTCCTGAAAAGCTTACATGTCTGAAGAGTTATAGAATTAAAAAAAGAAGAAATCATCTTAGTTCTTAGGAAATTCAAAATAAAAATCTCCCTACTATTTAATAGAATATAAATTGAAGTAAGTTCTCATAATTTTCTACACTTTTTTAGCAGTAACCTTTTTTCATTTTTTTTAGCAAGAAAGCAAGATTTTCTATACCTTTCACTTGCTTCATCAAAAAAAGGAAGTATAAATTTGCTTTATTATATCAGGTCAAAGTACCTTGTCTGATATTTTAATACTTTTATTTTCATAGGTTAAGAAAATTTAGCCACATTGGTACATAGGGAATCAGTAATGTTGAGCCTTACAACATTTCTTGTGAAAACATATTTTCAACATATAGCCTAAATGGAAGAAAAATTGAGCAGACTGATTGACCTATTATAAGAGACACAACAAAAATACCGACAAATTAAGGGATAGGACCAATGTCAAACTGAGGAAACACAGTTTTAAAAATTCTAAAAAGAGTGTCCTTTAATATATAGTTTATTATCTTAATTTATTAATCAATGAGATAAAGTACATCAATTTTTGATATTTAATGAAAAATGATTAATAGAAGAAAAAGTAGGCCCTAATCTTCTTCGTGGTGGATTAGGCCCCAACTTCCTTAATAAGACTCCTATAGCACAAGAATTAAAACCAAGAATCAATAAATGGGATGGACTCAAACTAAATATTTCTTCTCAGTAAAAGAAAAATCTGTAAGGTGAATAGAGAGCCTACATCCTGGGAGCAAATTTTTACCCCTCACACATCAGATGGAGCACTAATTTCTAGGGCATTTAAAGAACTCAAAAAAGCAAAATACCAAAAAAAAAAAAAAACCCACAAATAAACCAATCAATAAATGGGTCAAGGACATGAACAGACACTTCTTAAAAAGAGAGTATTCAATCAATCAACAAATATATGAAAAAAATGTTCATCATCTCTAGCAATCAGAGAAATGCAAATCAAAACTATTCTATGATATCATCTCACTCCAGTCAGAATGGCAGCTATTTTGAAGACAAACAACAAGTGTTGGCAAGGATGTGTGTGTGGGGGGGAGGCACACTCATACATTGCTGGTGGCACTGCAAATTGGTGCAGCCAAAATGAAAAGCAGTATGGAGATTCTTTGGAAAACTGGGAATCAAACCACCATTTGGCCCAGCTATCCCTCCCCCTCATCCATCTATACCTAAAGGATTTAAAATCAGCATACTACAGTGACACAGCCACATTAATGTTTATAGCAGCACAATTCACAATACCTAAACTGTGGAACCAACTTAGATGCCCTTCAGTAGATGAATGGATTAAAAATTGTGGCATATATACATAATGGAATATTACTCAGCAATAAAAGAGAATAAAATCATGGCATTTGCAGGTAAACTGATGCAGTTGGAAAAGATAATGCTAAGTAAAATTAGCCAGTCCCCCCAAAAAACAAATGTTGAATGTTTTCTCTGATATAAGGTGACTGACTTATAGTGGGGTATGGAGAGGGAGCATGGTAGGAATAGACAAACTCTAGATAGAGCAGAGGGGGTGGGAGGAGAAGGCAGGGGGCAGAGATGGAATGTTATGGACATCATTATCCAAAGTACATGTGTGAAGACATGAATTGGTATGAACATACTTTATATACAGATAGAATAAAAATTGTGTTCTATATGTGTAATAAGAATTGTGATGCATTCTGCTATCATGCATTCAAAAAATAAAAGCAATTAAAAAAAGAAAAATTATGTCAGAGGTGATCGTCCAAATGCCACAAGACCAAAGCCTGGGTCCACAGCGTTCAACAGAATGAAATTATGATCCACATAAGTGACAATGAAGTGATGGGTTCTTCTTGTGACTTAATACAGCTAAAGTCCCCATTCTTCAAAATCTTCTCAAATATCATTTTATGAATGCTAGACTTTTCTCTAATATAAGATAATACACTTTTTCCATCACCCATTTTATTTTAATTCCTTTTTTTTCTTCGCAGACTATGAATTTTGGAAGTGAGAGATGGTAAAAAATTATTAAATTAATAAAAATAAATATGATATGTTACTGGATGCCTCATGTTTATTCAGCTACTAAGTGCTGTTTTGTGTTTTCTCTGTTATGATCCTGTAAATTATATCTTTTTCACCCAGAATTGTCTAATAACATTAGAGTGCCTATACATAAACTACTCAAAGTATTTGGGTAATACAAAGTTAGTAGAACTCTATATTAAGTCATTAATTCATATTCAGATTAAGGAGAAGTGAATGTAGTAGAAAATATGTAATATGTTTCAAGGAAGTTTTATTATTATTATTATTATTATTATTATTATTATTATTATTTATAAAGATGCCTGAAGAAAATCCATCTTTAAATTTATCAATAGCAATACATAGTAACAAGCTATGAATCTTGATGCTTTATTTACACATTATACAGTAAAATGGTTGGGGAGGGTATTGAGAGTAATACCCATGCATTTAAAAATTTATTCCATTCCTTTTATCCAAATAAGGATTGAGAAATAACCTTTACAGAGACATTTGGGTACGTAAATAAAAAATCTTGAATTACTAAAGAACTTGAGTTTCTTCTAGACTTTGGGAAATCAACTTGGCTTTTAAGACTTCAGTTACTTTTCTGTGAAGTAGATAAAATATTGTCCTAGTAGAACTTTAATTGGGTAAATTAAATGCACACTAAGCACTCAGTACGATGCTTTCCTGAGTGCCCTGATGAACATTTTTTCTTTCCCTAACTCTGAACCAATATATTTAGAAAGCTATATACTTGAGAAGCCTGAAATTGTAGATATTCAATATCTTTTTGAAGAACAAAAAGTCCTGAATACTATTCAAATATTTGACCCAGTTTATAGTATTTTGGATAAGAAAAAATCAAAGCATCTTTATTTTCATTAAACTGAATAATTTAAAAGAAACTCTGTACACAATTTTCAAAATGAAAGTGTTCATTTTCTGTTTATGACTTTCAGAAAGCCTAATATAGTTAATATGTTCAAGTTCCAAAAGATTATTTTAAAATTCATGATATAAATATGTTAGGATGAATACCGGAGAGTGTTCTCTCTGATTGGGAACATCATTTCTTATCTGGAGTGATATCAGGTGACACCCGTGAATGTTATTTTTAAATCATTGGATATACTTGTTGTTCCAACTGCACCAGTACCTGGTGAAATATGCAGCTGAGGGGATTTGGTAATTTTAAAATAAGTGAATCTAAGATTATTTTTAATTTCAATTTCAAATGCTATAATCACCTGTATTAAATATTAGCCATATTTAGACAAGTGCCTGTCTGCACTTAAATGCATCCCTTTACCTCTGTCATTTTGCAAGTCAACATTTTAACTGCTTTCTTTCAATATGTAGATTTATCTTCTCCCATGGCTGGGTTATCATTAAAACTGTCACAAACGAATTATTTATGTATACCTAGTTATTATTAAACCAGAAAAATCTTCACCCCCACTGACTCTCTTTTCCTAGGACACCTTGTGAATAAAACTTTGCATTTTTTCTATTTTCTTTCATTTCCTGTCTAAGTAGGTATTTATTAAATACTGCTCTGCTATTCCTTACAACAAATCTAACTAAATCACACGTGTTCCAATATTGTCATCCTTTTGGTATAAACTTACCTTTGCACTTTCACTCAAATTTTTCTAATAACCTCACATTAAAGAGTATAAAGGGTGCAAAGCATCCTAAGGATAATAAAATTAAATTTGGGTTTGTAAGATCCATGAATTGATATAGACCCTGAAAAATTTAGGTCATATATAGAAGAAAAGTTCAAAAGAAGCAAAAAATCATTAGAGTAAATGGTACAAGGCAATTCAGTCTTTTTTTTTTTGAGATGCTAATATGTAGTGCCTTTGAAAGACAGTATACTCATTATTCAGTGTTTGAATATTCACAATATATGATACATCGTGTGCTTGGTATTGTCAAGGAGGCAAAGATGAAAAAATAGTCTTTACTCCTCCTAGGGTAGTATAGCCTACTTAAAGAATTACATGTGTATCTAACTGTAATAGATGGTGACTATAATTACTATTAATATAACAGAAAAATACAACATGAGAGAGGAAACAAAGGAAGGAAAGAGGATTTTCTTATGACCTAATTAAAAAAAGAAAAAGTTCTTCCAAGAGATAAAATTTGTCAACCTGTCAAACTGTGCTTATAATAACTATAATAGGCCAAATATCTGTCAAATAGAGTAAGACTCAAATTACAGTTATGACAAGTAATTTTCTTACTTGGAAAAAAAAGTTTCTTCTTTTTATGCCCTTAACTGAACTTAAATGTTTTTATTTCTTTTTATCTTTTGAAAACCATATTCACTATTATTTTTCAGTCTTGCCATTGAAGGAATAGTTAAAACTACTTTGCCCAAGAATGTTTGAGTATCCTCTGTAATTTGGGTTCACTGCTAAAAGATCACTACAAGATTTAGGATTTTTCATGGAAGAAACATAGAACCAAGGCAGATGATAGAAAGACAAGAATTCTGAGCAGTCATAAAAATTGTAATAAAATATGTTTCACTTAAATAAACTATCGCTCTCAGAAAAGGAATTGTCGGTTACAAAATATATAAAGCAAAAATAACTCTAAAAATAAATACAAATATTTAGGGGGTGAAATATAATCAGGGATGGCTCATTTATTTACCCATACCTGAGATATTTGGAATAGTTTGGATTATTATCATTTATATAAACACTGTTTCTTTTTAGAAAGGAAATATGAACCATCACAGATGATTCTGATGAAAAGTTATATGTTTTGAATTAAAATATGCTTATGAAAATATTTTAAAAACATGGACTACAACCTCCTAATTTTGAAATAAATTTTTATTGTTATATGTGTATATACACATATATGTAAATTTATTGTTTTCACAAGTGACTGAATCTGCCTTGTAATCTCTTTTTTCACATCTTTTTGTTGTAGGATTTTCAGTATTATTTACCTAAAGGAGGACAAGAAAATGAGTGACGGAATCTCAAATCATTTCCAATATGATGATTATAAAATTTATTTAAAATATTTCTAATAAAATTTTTATTTTAAACATAATATTTCAATAACTTTTTAATTTCTCTATTACTAAAGCCAAATAATAGAAAATGCATTTTAAATGATATTAAAGTATGTTTTAATGAAATTAAATAAAGTTGAAATTTTAAAATAGAAAGAACAAGAAGAAAAGCTGAAATAAAAATAAATGTTACTAATTTACCATGAAAGGCTAGAAGAAAAAAAAATCAGTTTATAAAATAGTGTAAATTATTCTTTTGTTATTTTATGGTGTGTTTGACAAGTTAATATTTCATTCATAATACAATGTTTGAACTCATCGATTGCATATGTCCTTGTTTTCTTTGACACCTGAGGAAGGTGAGATTAATAAAAAGTAAGCAATATCATGTACGACAATAAAACAAAACCAATCTGAGTGACAGATAATTGCCAATAGGGGAAAAGAGTTGGACTTAAAATACAAAAGTCTTGATGATACCACATTGGGACAATTTCTTAAAATATCTGTGAACTTAGTTACATTGAATGTCATAAACCTGATTTAAAAGGTCAAAATTTTATAAGGCACACAATGTTTTAAACAAACAAGCAAAATACTTAGGATTTACTTAAATGGCTGTTAACCATATAATGATTTAACCACACAAGACAAAGCTTTTTGTTCATTTCAATTCTAGTGAACCCATCACTTTCATTTTCTACAAAACCAAGTTGTTTAAACATTTTATTGTTGAATTTCAATGAGAGTTTTGGAATTTCTTATAGTATTTTAATTTCACAAAGACAATCCTTTTGCTGATTATCCATTAAGAGAGCTATTAAATAAAAATAGGTAAAACATGTCTTCAAATGATCATAAAAAGACTTTATTGACAACCTCCATTAAAACAGGAATAGTATCCTTTTAAAAGAGTAAATAGTGCATATTAATATGTCTTAGAACCTATTTCCTTGGGTAAAGCTAATAACAATAATTAATGTTAATAGTCTAAAAGTGTTAATAGTCAAACATTTATAGTCTAAAAGTGCTATGTTAGAAAAATGTGAATTTTGGGTAAATCATTTGCTGGATCAGAACAATATTTCAAAATTATTTTTTAAAAACAACCAGGAGAATAAAAGTATCATATGATGTTCACAATATTTAATATCTAATAAAACTAAGCATGTGTTAATATCACAGGGATACTAATAAGAAAAATCCAATTTAATTATTTTAGGTGGAATAAGTTAGAGCATGTGCACTTATAGTAATGAAAATATCTAATAATTTATAAGTTTTTCAAGATACTTAGGTTTAAAATAGGCATAAATTAAAATAAATGAGTTATTATTTTTGTTTACGGTTAATTATTTTTAATTTATTTTTCTAATTAGGTATATATGACAGCAGAAAGCATTTCAAATCATTGTACACTAATGGAGCACCACTTTTCATTTCTCTGTGCATGATTTAGAGTAGCACCATATGTGCAGTCATGCATGTACCTAGGATAATGATATCCATCTCATTCCACCATCTTTCCTGCCCCAGTTCTCCCTCCACTTCCTTCCCTCTGCTCAAACTTCCTCCATTCTTCCCATGCCTCACCTACCATTATGAATCAGCATTCACTTATCAGAGAAAACATTCAGCTTTAGTTTTGGGGAATTGGTTTACTTTGCTTAACATGATATTCTCCAACTCCAAAATGGCATGATATTGGCACTGAAATAGACATGTAGACCAATAGTACAGAGTAGAAGACACAGACACAAACCCACATAAGTATAGATATCTCATACTAAACAAAGTAGCCGAAAACATACATTGGAGAAAAGATAGCATCTTCAACAAATGGTGTTGGGAAAACTGGAAATCCAAATGCAGCAGAATGAAATTAAACCACTATCTCTTACCATGCACAAAAGTCAAAGTGGATCAAGGATTTAGGAATAAGACCTGCACATAATAGAAGAAAAAGTAGGCCCAAATCTTTATCATCTTGGATTAGGTCCTGACTTCCTTAAGGAAACTCCTAAAGCACAAGAAATAAAATCAGGAGTTAATAAATGGGATAAATTCAAACTAAAAAGCTTCTTCTCAGCAAAGGAAACAATCCATAATGTGAAGAGAGAGCCCATAGAGTAGGAAAAAGACTTTGCTACACAACCATCAGATAGAGCACTTATTCCCAGGGTATATAAAGAATAAAAAAACTTAACACCAAAAAAATAAATAACCCAATCAATAAATTGCCATTTTTAGCAGCAATGTACAGACTGATGAACAAAAACTTTGAGATACTTAAATGACTTTTTTTCTACAAGATAATTAATAGCATCAATGTCTCCTAAAAATAGTATTCTCACAAATTGCATTATCTTAGAGATTTTTATGTCCATCCTCAACCAAAGCAAGTCTTCCTATACTTCAAAATAGAAAGACATTGCTTTTTCTTTCCTAGGATAAATAAACTAATTATTAAAAACCTGAAAACCTCTTTTTAACTCTCCTATATCCTCTTAGCTTTTCCAAATTTGTTAAAATTGAATTACTCTCCGGAGAAGTTAAACTTTAAAATATAAGCCTCTTATAGATAAGATAGGAATTTGATTATACTTGGAGATAGAACTCATGTCAAACTATGATGGAACAGATCCAAACAACCAGCAGTCACAGCCTTTTTAAAATATGAATATATAGAGCAACCTACTAGAAAACTATAATTTATTTTTATTTTTGTTAGCACAGAAGAAAAGCTTATATGCGGTGTTTGCCCATAACAGTCAATGCATGAAGCCACCTCATGCTTTTGGCACTCATTTTAAATCATATTCAATAACAACATGTTTAAAATGAAGGCAAGCTGTCATAAGACAAGCTGGAGGTAGAAAAGAGTCTGGCAATTAAAAATATCCAGCGCATTTACCAATCTGAATTTTAAACTATTGTAAATCATTAATCATAAGAAACCACCTGTTGGGGAGACTCTAACCCAGCATAAGATTTGCCATGTGCATTATTGTCAGTTTCAGATTGAATTTTTATACAGAGAATAGGATTCAAGATGACTTAGGGGAAAGTGTTTTATTAATTTCAAAAATAAAAACAGGTACATTCATTACTACATTTCAAATATTGCAATGGCTATGTTTAAAATGATAATTGTTTGATTATATTAAGATACTATTTCATACTCATTACTTTTTATCAAGTATTAAATAGAACAGTATTATAGATGATGAAATTATCTTTTACCTATTGTATATATTTTTAAAAACTCTACATTTATTATTGCAAGTAGAAAAAAAAAACTGACTCCATAAGTAAGTAAGCACATAACTTGTGGGTTTCCTTAATATGTATATAAATTGATAGCCTACACTACTATTGACCTCAAGCTAAAATTTTATAGTAAATGGTCTTAATTCAGTTCTACTGATATTTTCTGAGCCAATAACAAAATTGTATTTTGCTAATTTTTATGGTTTATGAATATTGTAAAATATGTACTGCCACTTATTGTAAAATGACTAAGAATTCCTATGTGGGAATTAACAATTTACAAATACATGAAAAATACAGCAAAAGATTTTCCTTGCTCATGAGCTTTATGCACTACGTGTTGCTAGGCACTTCTCAGATCAAGGGCCAACATTTTCTCTGATTACAGAAGGCTACCAGAATAGGCAGGATAGCTAATGTCCCTGGCTGTCTCAGCCTCTCCTAGGTAAGGCCATAGCTTAGGTAGCTGAGACAGAAGCTGCAGAGTGACTAGACCTTACCTGATGTGATTCAGAGAGCATCTCCCTTTCATTCCACACTCCCCATCCCCCTTCCCCCCAATTACTCACAGATGGGGTATAAAAGCACAGCAGGGAGTGTAGAGGACACAATTTTGACAAATGAGGAGCAAGAGACTTGAGAAAGCCCAAGACATAAATGTCTTTAACTAGAATTTGCAGAAATTAAAGAACTTATAGAATGTAATCCAGAAAAGTAGTTCAACTCTGATTTGGAATTCCACGTCTATTTGTATAAGCAATGCTTTCTCAATACTCCATGTTGACTCCTGATGTGCTTTAAACATGAGGATATTTTTCTTTGTGCAGTACTTTGAGCATCTTTGACAACGAATTTGTGCTTTGAAAATTTCCCCCATGATTTCTCAATGTTTTGATTCTATCAAGACTTCAAGTAGGACTTGTTAAAAAGGCAGAGCCTACTCTAATTCCCAAGATATTTTCACTTATATTTGAGAAATCCAATTCCGGTATAGAAAATATGATGTGCTATCTTCTGGAATAATAGGATCACATAGCTTCTTGAGCTACTTGACAAAACCACTAAGAAAATAATTCCTAGGTAGCAAGCATGATGGTTCTAATGGGTGAGAGTTCAGAATTCCCCACAACAACATGCCCTCTTTCTTTTGGTGACATAGCTTTCCACTCACCTTCTGTCTCCTTACTTTTTAAATCTTTATTCCTTATGTGGTTTGGGTATGGTTTCACTGTCCATGCCCTTTTGATCAAGGCCCAGGGTGGTGTTACTGAGAGTTGCTGTGGACATTTAAGAAGTGGGATCCTACAGGAGGGCCTTAAGTCACCGGGATGTGCTTTCACAAATGCTGTAGCCTCCACCATCCTTTCTCTTGCTCTAGTTGGAGATGTGATCATTTGTTCCTACTTGAGTTCTCTCCACTGTGTGCTGCCATCTGCTGCCCTCACCAGATTACTAGGGGGCCTGATCTTAAACTCTAAATCTCTCAAACTTTGAGCCTCTTAAATCTTTCTTTATTTTCTGAGTAGCCAGTGCCAGGCATTTTGTGGTAGTGATGTGAAAGAATACATTCCAATTATTTATCTGTATTCTTCCTGCATTGACCTTATACTCAAATATAGACATTTAATAGTTTTCAATCATTAAACTGCACTTCTCTCTTCTTAGATCTTCAAGAATATTATGATCAATAAACTTGTCCTAGCAAGATCTCATTTTCTTGTTTATTCCCTGCCAATTTACCTTCTGTCTTCTTTTCTAAGTGCATTCTGATTATGCCACCCTCCCTCATAAAACTTGTCATTTATTTTCAAAGCTTGTAGAAGTATTCACTAGCCTACAGAAGTTGAAATGCTTTGTGTGTTGGATTCCTTCTCTTGAGTCTTGAGATGGTCTAGCCCACATGCTCTGGTTGAAACATTTCAATCAGAAATATTTGAACTGGAAAACAATTGAAAACAGTTGGGTTCCTCCTACCAAGCATATTAGCCCATGAAACAAGACTTTGCAAAAGGACTTTCTCCTCCTAGAACTCTACTTCATGATAACTCTTCTTTCACCAACTTACCCTCCTGACTCTATTTCATGAGCTACCATACTGGGGAGTCTTCCCCAACCACTCTTTCTGCAAATCCCTCCTGTACAATCTCACAAACTGTGGTGCAACACTTTCACAGAAGCAACTTAACATTTTTTGGTGCAATCATGTGAATAGTGTCAGTCTTCTCAACTGGACATTACATTCCACAAGGCCAGAACATATCTTTTGCTATCTTTGATCCCTCCAAGACAGCACTTGGTACACTTTAGATTTTCAGGAATATATTGAATGTGGGAAGCATTGAAAGATCCTTCTGTCTTAAGGGAATTGGTAATTTGTCTCCCCCTGGGGACAACAGGGTGACAAATTTGTAAACTGGGACCTAATGTGATTAGATCTATGATGTAGAAAGAAACTTCATAGCAATTAGAAAATGCATTGGAGTGAGGAAAAACTCTGTAAGTCTAGGTCAGGCTGAGAGGCCAGACAAGAAAAGCAGCTATAAATGGAGGGTTAGGCAGCAAGGATTCGAGAGTTAAAGGGAAATGTAGGAATAATGGGAATATCTGATCATTTAATGTATATAATGAATTAAAAAAATACATCAGTAACTTCTGTCATGTAAGGGGAAGCAGATTTTAGAGGAAATTATAAATTCATAGTTTAAAACAGTGACACCCATGGGAAACTTTTTGTAATTTTTATAGACAAGTCTGATGCTCAAAATCTAGCATCAGTAGTATAAAGATAGACTTAATATAAAAACAATGAGCTATTATACCCCTGATATCATTCTTCTAGATATGGAGATTTATTATTTTTTTATTAAGTATTATGGATTGAACTCTGGGGTGCTTTACCACTGAGCTATATCCCGAGCCTTTTTAAACTTTTCATTTAGAGACAGGGTGTCACTAATTTGCCAACAGTGATCTTGAACTTGTGACCCTCCAGCCTCAACCTCCCAAGCATGTGGAATTCCAGGCATGTGTTACTATGCCCAGCCATTCTTCCTAGAGTTACGCAAATTGAACATGGAGTCCTATAACTCACTCAAGTGAATTCCATAAGAAAATCAACCATGAACAGCCTATATTTTAAGACTTATTTTTCCATATCAGAATTCCTTGGAAATACAGCTCCACTTCTTTATTTACACTAAGATGCTCACGAGCCACCCATGGGCTGTGTGTGTGAGCTCTGTGCATTTGAGTGTATGAGGGCACTGGTCTGGTGTTGCGAACTGATTAGGCTGCCCCATGCAAATGTGCCTTTTCTCTTGCTCTGCCTGTGATCCCACACAGCACCTGATATGGGCATGACTTGCCAAGATGTCAATTAGTCTACTGACCATAGACATCACCAAGCAAGACTCCACCCTGTGAAACCCTACCCCTTGCCTTATTTGGGTGGAATATTCTATTGAATGTCTTCTCCCCAGTAAATAGGGGGAGTTGGGGTGTGCTCACTCTCTTGCCTCCCTTGCTCCTCTTGCCCTCCAGCACAGGAGCTGACCCCTGAGGTTGCAGAGCCATCTCTGACCCCCAAAAAAGTTATGTTGTGTTTGTGTGGTCTTTTCCTTGCCAGCCCAATTCATGCTGAGTGACCCTGATCACATCAACTGTGCAGGACATGGGTGACATAACATGACTTCTAGAACCTCAAACTCTCATTACATTGACCATGAATGGCTGAAGCAGCTCACTGTCTAGATTGCTCTGCATTTTTAAACCTGCTATTATCCATCATGTATTATCCTTCCAGAATAATCTCCTTAAATACTACTTCAACCTTAAAAGAACCTATAATGTTTCTCTGTTGTCTCTCACATCTAAACAAATTTATCCTTTTTTAGACCCTCATAAAAAAAGACAAGATAGATGTCTTATCTCTCTGTTATCCAATATCAACTCCATTGTAAGTTAAATTCTACAGTTACAACTATTTTCAGCTTCATGTCAGTTTGGCTCTTTAAGTGCATGATAAAAATCAAAATTATCATGTCATCACAAATCTTTCCAATTATTCATATTGCACAGTAATCTTTACTTCTGATAACAACCACACACTTATTTTAAACCTCTGCTCTATGTTTGTACACTTAAGCCTCTAAATTTCCTCCCTTCTCTGGGTTCCTTGGTGCCCTTTGTGACATGCTGCAAGGCACAGGTGTATGAAAGGGACTTGGTATGATCTCTTTGAGATGGCTAGGGGACAGTGAGATCTTGTGAATGCCCGAGAACAGCAATGAAAAAACAAAAACAAAAACAAAAGTGGTGTTTGCCTAACATTTTTGTTAATATCAATATGAGGCATAGAAATCTACTATTGAGCAAAAGAGGTAGATGAGTGCTGTGCTTACCAGGTAATTGGATTACAAAAGATTTTTATTTAAATGTTGAGGAAGAAGCATTAGAATTTCCCAGCAAAGAATTACTTCAGAACTTGAAAATTAAATTCTGTTTTTCCTAATTGTACTATTCTGCCATTCTGGTATATTCTAAAGTGGATTTGATGGGCCTTTAATCTTTGTCCTCCTTTCTAAACAATGTAATGCCTTTTCCTACTGAGAATGATTTATTATAAATTGTCAATAAATATATTATTTACAAGCAAAATTTCATTTTATTTGAAAACCTGATTTATGAGACATGGTGACAACAGTATTAGACTGAGCTTCATGTAATTAAAAAAAACTTCCTCATCTGACTACTCTGTACTCAGAGGTAGCTCTTCCATAAGATGAATGTGGTGACTTTACATTTGAAGTCTTCCAGCTATCAAAAGTTTTAAAATAGTTCAAAATAAGTACCTGCAAACTAATAAAACCAAGTCAGTAAAGACTGGTATCTCAATAACTGTATCATCCTCTAGGCTTCCAGAATTCTATAAGGACATGATATGCAATGGAGGAGACTTTCCATCCTTTTTTTAAGCTCCCTTAGAGATCCCTTTGCAGAGGCTGCTTACAAAACACAGGTGGGCCTTAGTTTCTGTCCTTTCCTTTTCAGGATGCAGTTGTTTATCCTGTCAGTCTCCCTGGGCATTTAGTTTGATGGGACACTGTAATAGCAAGGATTGCTCTGCCCCTTGCTTCTTATAGCAAGGATTGCTCTGAGTATCCCTTGGCCAAATAGAGTGTCCTGTCAGATCTTAAAAGAAGAGACCATTCCTGATCCTGGGTCATCAACTCACAGTGCTAGAACTTACTGCCAAGGTTGTTACAGCCAGTAGGCTCCACCTCCACGGGCAAAGGGGATTGGAAGGTAGGGTGGAGGCCAGGTTATTTTTGCCCAGTTTTCTATAGCCCAGGAAGCTTTTCTGTAATGAGAACCTATACCAGGCCAGAAGGGAGTAAATATCCCTAGATTTTCAAGTCCAGCTTAACCATGACTCCTATACCATTGGTGACTCCTATATCATTGGTGATTCCTATACCATTGGTGCCACAGATGTTCCCAGAAAGAGGAACCAGATGTTCCCATGAAGGATCCAGATGTGTAGAATTAAGGGTCTCATGCACAGCAGGAGACTTATCTGATAGCTAAAGGTGTTGCAATTTTTCTGAGTTTCCTTTTTCTTACAGTGGTCCATGATGGAGCAAGCTGTACCTTTCAGGGAGAGAAGTCGGGAGCTTTGGCAGATACAGGATGGTCCTTCAGTCCCTCCCTTTACTCACAGGAACAGGTCCTCTGGTTTGACCTGAGGCAACTCACTCACCCCCTAACTCTCCTGCCAGCAATCTTGCATCCTCAGCATGGAAGTGGAGTCTCTTGGAGACCCAAACCTACCCAAGGAAGCTGGAGCAGGGGCTGCTCCAGGTCCCATCTGGGTCACCACATTTGTTACTGAAAGCTCAGTCATTGTCCACTAAGCCAATCCAATAATAAGGACATGGTTTGTGAGAAAAGAAAAAGAAGATTTATTGCTTTGCTAGCAAATGAGAAATATCCCCGAGGCTGCAATTATGCCCTTCAGCAGGAACAGGGGACTCTTAAAGAGGTGACTCAAAGGCTACATTCCAGGTGTTCTGAGTTGTAATTCACTTGTTTATCTGGGAGACAGTCATTTCTGAGATATTCTGGTGCCGTCCCAAAGTCTGAATTACTTTGTTCCTGTGGTGGATGTGCACGCAGGGACAGATAACTCTGCCCAGGATGGGGAAGAAAGAAAGGTGATCCTGTTTCCCTGAAATTAAGGAGGGAGAGAGATTAGGGAGGAGGAGAGAGAGAGAGGAAGAGAAAGAAACATGTCTGTTAAAAAAAAATAAGTCTTGGAGCTGGAATTGTGGCTCAGTGGCTGAGCACTCACATAGCACGGGCGGGACCCGGGTTCGATCCTCAGCACCACATAAAAATAAAGGTATTGTGCTATGTCCATCTACACCAAAAAATAAATATTAAAAAATAATAAGTCTCAATGGCAGAGCATTAAGGGCTATATTCAAAACACTAAGTGGACCACTGTTACAGGAACTCTTCTAAGGAACTCCTTTAGACAAGTTGACAGTCCACAGGAGAAACAGAAATGTTGTGATATAGCTGCATTCCAGATGTGTCTTCTAACATGGAAGTACGTTTGATCACCCACCTGAATCACCTGACAGGATTCTGAATAACTTTCAACCCTTTTTAAAACTAGCTCCAGCTTGGGACTTCTGTGAAGAGCTTCCTTTATTCCTCCCGGGACTCCCTCCGGGCTGCCTGCCCACTTGGGGCTAATCAATCACTCCAGCTCTGTGTGGTCTCAGGAATAGAGGAAACAGCATTTCCTTTTGGTGAACGCCCTTCTTTTATTTTATTTTCTTACAATGCTAAAACAAGCCCATCCTGAGAGAGCCAAAGGAAGCTCATATTTTTCCCTTGGGCTGGGTTAAATTCCTGATGATTCTAATGTTATGAACGACCAATAAAAAAAAAGCAAAAAAAAAAAATAAAATAAAATCATTTTCTGAAAAAAAAAAAAAAAAAAAAAAAAAGAAATGATCCAAAACTCCCCAAGGGGCTTCCCCCCCTCTGTGTTGCTTGAGTCACTATACCTGAGGACTTCTAGGTAACAGGTTTTTTTTGTTTTGTTTTGTTTTGTTTTTTTAATGTGGAGGATTCAGCCCAGGAACTCCTACATGCTAGGAAGGTGCTGCCCCTGAGCTACATCCTCAGCCCCTCCATCTTATTTTAATCAAAGAGAGGATAAAAAGGGCACTTTGTTTTATTTTCATAACTTCCGATTCCCAATTTCTGCTCTTTACTTCCTATTGTTCCTCGATTAAATGCAACCGGAGGGGGAGTTTTACACATTGCTTGAAACCATGATTGCCATGGAAACCAATGCTCCTTGCTGAGAAGAGGTGGAAAGGAGCCACTTGAATGTCTGATAAGCATCTTGCCTTAGCAGCCCCGTGGCTCAGGTGGCCTCATCCTCTCTGGACTTTGCTTCCTCTTCAACAAATGAAGAGGAATCCAGCCAAACAAATGGGCTGGGTCAGGTGCCTCAAGCTTGAATGTGCTTTCACTTTGCCCACACCACCGTAGTAAAAAGGCAGGTTCTGATGTGCAGGTCCTGGCTGGGATGTGGGATTTTATACACCTCACAAACTCCCAGGAGGCACCCAAGGATCCCACTTTGCTGAGTTGGGATGTGCAGACCCCCAGGCCCACTCCAGCCTCTTGAGCCAAACGTACATTTTTACCAGCTCCCTGGCCCTTCCCTTGTGGGTTGGGGTGTGGGCAAGCCAGGCCAGAACTCCGTCATCCAGAAGGAGCCTCCATGACGTCACACCCTCTGTGGACTGTCTCAGACTGCTGGCATCCAGACCACCACTGGAGACCTCCTCTTAATGGGTGGGGATGGCCTGACATCAGGAACTGTTGCAGTCCCCAGGGGGTTTAAAGGACAGCAAGATTGAGAAACACTGGACTGGAAGGCTCTTAGGTCCCAATCAGGGACACCACTGATTTTATTAGGGCTGCTCTGCTGGACACACCAGACCAGGTCAGGTACAGGCAGGGCAAGAGTGTCTCGGCTGCTGATTCTGGACTGTCTCAGCACCCTCAGGATGGTCCAGCCCCTGGCAGTATCATGAAATATACACCCCTTTTCTCCCCTTTCCTCTGAGGTTTCCTTCAAACCTCAGGTCCAACAGGCTCTGCTCTAGTCTGGCCTCGTGAAATCCACCCATCATTTACAAGAGAGGGAAAGCTCAAACTGGCAGGTTGCTCTCCTCTGTGGTGCCTAATAATTGCAGAATTACAGTGGGCAAAATAGGAGGCAAGGGGACCCTAGAATCCCACCAGGATAGATCCATGGCTGGCTCTCCAATAGTTGTGTGGCCCTGAGTGCCTCAGTGTCCCCTGGGGTACCTCAGTGTTCTTATAAGTAAGGCCAGTTTCATGGCTTGGGAGGATTTAAATGAATTGCTGACTGAGGAAGGGCCTGGACCTGGGTGCAGGGTGGGCAGGAAGTAGAGGTGAGTCTATGCAGAGGACTGTATCACAGGGACAGACAAAGATGGTCAGGGAGAGAACGCTGCCTCCCCTGCTGAGTGTCCTGCCTCCTGGTCTAGCCCATCTGGGACCCAAGACACCTACTACATACCTTCTCTGGACAGGTCCCTCCCTTCAGCACAGATGCAGGCTGGCCTGTGCGTCTGTCTGCTCAGGCTGTTGGAGCCAAGTGCCACAGACACTTTAAATAACAGAAACGGGTTTTCCACTGCTCTGGAAGCTGGGAGTTGGTGTCAGCAGGTCTGGTTTCTCCAGAGGCTGCAGTCCTGGGCTTGCAGATGGCTGCCCTCCTGCTGTGTCCCCACGTGGCCTTCCCTCTGGTATCTCTTCTTACAGAGACATCAGCCCTGCCAGATTATGGCACACCCCAAATACCTCCTTTAGACCTAATCACTGCTCTAAAGAGCTTATCTTCAGGTAAAGTCACATTCTGAGGTTCCAGGGATCAGAGCTTCAACACATGAATGGGTGGCAGATGGGTGCCGGTGGTAGTGTGGGTGGTATGCACCCCCTGGAGCCTCGCCAGATAAAAAGCAATTATTCTGGCTGGGAGAATTTCAAATCCCAGACACTCAGGAGGATTGCAAATTCTAGGCCAGCCTCAGCAACTTAATGAGACCCTGAAATAGAATAGGAAAAATAAATAAATAAATAAATAAATAACAAATAGAAAGGGTTAGGGACGTAGCTCAGTGACAGAACACCTCTGGGTTTAATCCCTAGGACTTCTAGCTAAATAAATAAATAAATAAAATTTGAAAATAAAATTAAAAAGCAGTTAGTCAAGTTAAATTTGAATTCTAGATAAATAACAAACAACTTTTTAGTATATTTTAAATATTCCATGGAATAAACATACACAAAAAATTGAACTGAAATTCACATTTGATTGGCATTCTGCATTCTGCCGGGCTGGTGTCTTACTCTACAGTCCGTTACCATGAACCTCCTCACTTGGCTGCCCAGGCCTGGCATGAACATCCGTGGACAGAGGGCAGAACTGGTACCTGGAGGGAGCTGATGGATGGGAGATCCTTGAAGGTCCCAGCGTCATGGTGAGGTCGTCATGGTGAGGTCACACCTGCCCCTGGAAGCCGCAGAGACGCTGCCAGGGTGGGGGTGGCCTGTGGTTCGGCTGAAACCACAGTATCTGTTTTAGTGAATCCTGGGAGGTACTTCCTGTTTCCTTTACAGCTTTCAAGTCTCTGTAGAGAGCAAAAGTCCTATAATACAGAAAGAATGTCCCCGGAGTGCACCAGCTTGTTCACTTTCACAGTTGCAGAGAGACACATTTTATAATCCATGTCATGACAACAAAAGTGCCCAGTCCCTTATCCATAATTCCAAAACCCAATACACTCTGGGAAAAAAATGGGGTGGGACAGTTAATTTGGAGATAAAATCTATTTGGATGCAAAACTTATCTGAGCAGACTTAGGGTTAATTAGAGACCCTCTTTATCCCCTGACATGAATAACATACAAGAACGGTAGGGACTGCTGCCCCCAGGCCCTGCTGCGAGGCGTGATGTTCAGGCTGTGCTCATGTTCTCTACTTAAGGACCCCCAAACTCTAGTGCTAAGAATCCCAAGTTTTTACATAAGGGACCACACAACTCTACCAGCATGGTTATCAAGCTCCTGAATTGTGGGGACGCTGTGCTACAAGCCTTACATCTCTTATCTTTAGTTATTCCTCATGATCCATGAACTAGATGCTTTAATGTGCATTTTGGGGAACGTTTTGTGTGATGAAGTAGGACATGCACACAGGCCAGGATGTGTCCAGCATACAGCTGGAGAATGACTGCCAAGAGACCAGGCCAGACCCCATACCAGCTGCACCACAGAACCCCACAGGCTCCCCCTGCCCTTACCATTCAAGTTCTTATTCCAATGTCTCACATTCCTCTGGCCTAGTGTTTTTAAAATGCGGCTGTTTATCAAGCAGCTTATGCTATTTCTCGCTTGATTATTTCAGGGTGAGTATTTGCTATGACTTTGATAAGTTCCCCAAAGACACACATGCTGGAGCTTGGTCCCAGGTCCACGGTACTACAGGGACTTGGTGGAACCTTTGACAAGTGGGGCCTGGTGGGGGGAATTTAGGTGGCTGGAGTGCATTCTGGTAGGGACTGTTGGGAACCTAGTCCCTTCTTCCCTCTCTCTCTCTTTTTTTTTTCCTCTGCCCGGTGCACCAACCATGATGTACTGCCTTGCCACAGGCCAAGAACATTGGTCAACCGAAACCATGAGCTTCTCTCTCTCTCTCTTTCTGGGGGGTGGGGGGTAACCAGGATTGAACCCATGGGTGCTTTACCACTGAGCTTTACCCAAGTCACCACCCTCCCCAGCCTTTTTGTTTTAAGGTAGGAATGCATTAAGTTACTAAGTCTGACCTTGAAATTGTGATCCTCCTTCCTTAGCCTCCTGAACCTCTGGGATTACAGACATGAGCCACCTTACCCTTCTCCTTTCCTCTTTCTAAGTCTATTACCTCAGGTATGTTGTTACAACAATGGAAAACTGACCCACACAGTACTGAACTCTTTTCATTTATTGTGGAAGGGAAAAGAAATCTGAGCTTTGAAATGTTATATAACTGGCCCAAAATCAGTGCACTAGGAATTAGTAGAGATGAGACAGTTGTCCTAAACCTGTGTTGAGCATAATATATACATAAAACTATACGTATTTCATAAATTCGGCTCAGCAAAATTTCACGGGAGTAGTATGCTCCCTTTAGTTGCCAAGTTTGAATACACCACAATCCACTGCCCAGCCTCCTGCAGGTGGGTAGTAGGCAGATTTTAGCAAATACCACAGTGCTGCTCTCTAAGGCTTGCAGTGTCTCTTGGGGTGCATGTTCCTTTCAGTGCTTCTTGGAGTGGATTTGAGGTACACTGGAATGTGAGTCTATTTAGCTTTTTTAAAACTTCCAGTTTGGGGCTGGGGGTGAAGCGCAGTGGTAGAGCACTTGCCTGGCATGTGTGAGGTCCTGGATATGATTCCCAGCAATGAAAGAGAGTTAGAGAGAAAATTTTTAGCTTTCCAAAGTGGCTGTACCAAGCTGTTATATATATTAATTCCACTTACAGCAAACCAAAGACATTAAGGTGCAGCTTTTCCAACAAAATCATTTCTGTGAAATTTGTGGGTCAAATTACTTCCTCCTTCAAACCCCCATGCTGGAGTCCCCATCCCTAGATCCTCAGAATGTGGCCTTGTTTGGAAGGGTCACTGCAGATGGAGGTAGTCAAGTTGGGCTGAGGGTCTTCTGGAGGCCCTCCCCCATTCCAGGTGGCCCTCCCCCAACATGACTTCTGAAAAGTGGAGACTCGGGTGGTGATGAGGCAGAGGTTGGGCCAACCTCTGGGCCAACCAACACCACAGATGCCAGCCGCCACCAGAAGCCAGGGGAGAGGCCACATCAGAGTCCTCGTCATGGCCTGAGAAGGAACCCACGCTGCCCACACCTTCCTTTCCAGCCTCCAGGGCTGTGAGATGCTGTCTTCCTGTTGGTCAGTTTGTGGTCCTTTGTTGGGACAGCCCTGGCACACTAACCCATGCCATGATTATCCACGTTTCATAGGATGTCGTTTTGTACAGGACACTCATCATAGACTCCTTGAGCCAGTTTGATTAGCTATTGTGTTTTCAGACAGTTTTGCCTTTTGAAATTTGATTCCAGAGCCATCTAGTGCATAATTTCTCATATTCCCAAATGCTTGAAGGGAAGGTAAACAAATGACTGGAGGATAATGAAAAGCTAGTTGATTCTGGATAGCAAGCCTCAGCAGGACGTCGCCTGCCTGTCCAGCCTCTTGGGTGAGGTTCTAGGTGCAGCCTCATTGGGGGATAGGAGACACCTGCTCCCGGCCTTTCAGGGTCTTGATCTTCCAGGCTGGGGTCTCCCCCTCCTGCTGTAGCAGGGACCACTGCAGGGAGTGGACCTAGACATCCTTCAGGGCAGTGGGGCTTGGCAGGGCAGCTGAACCATCTGTATTTTTCCTGGGCAGACAGCTTGCTGGCTCCAGGGGTCTCTTGGCAACCAGGCTCCAGGGGTTTCTGTGGCCAGTTGACAGGAGGAGAGGACTCGTCCTGGGGGCTCGGCTCATATCCTCCAGCTGGAAACACAGACCCGGGATGACAGCTCCTAGGAGCGCATGGCTCAGAACTAAAAATAGTGCAATTTCTTAAAATTACACAGAGCTTTGATTACAGAGTGGATTGGTTTCCTGGGGCTGCTGTAACAAACTCCCACAAACTGGGTGGCTCAAAACAACAGAAATTAGTTTTTCCCAGTTCTGGAGACCAGAAATTTCAAATGGAGGTGTGGGCAGGCTGTGGTCTCTCTGAGGCTCTGGGGAAGGTTTCTCCCCTCCTCTACCTGTGCTGGTGCAGCGGGGGCCCCTGTGCCACCCCAGTCTCCCCCTGTTTTCACACCCCTTGTCTCCTGTGTGTCTCCAAGTCCAAATTTCTCTTTTCATAAGGACAATGGCCATTGGGTAAGGGTCCAGCCAGTGCAATATGCCCTCATTTTACCTTGCTGTATCTGCAAAGACCCCCTTTACAAGGAAAGTCACACTCTGAGGATCTGGATCCACATGAATTGTGGGGAGATGCTATTCTGCCCAGTATGCAGAGCATTTCTTGTATCAAAGTATTTTTTAAATAAAATTTGTGGATCTCTTCCTCCACTTTCTTTACCCTCAATTGTCTAAAGATTTGGAGAACATTTGCATATTAGTTGGGGTAATTTCTGTATTGTAGTGAGCCAACGATGGGAGTTTTTTCTTCACTCTCTGACCACCAATCAACTGTCCTGGTGAGCAGCAGTGTCTGTCCAAGCAGTGATCTGGGGACCCATCTTCCATCCTCTTCTGTTCTTCCTGGGACTTCCAGGGTCAGCACTCTCTGTCTTCCTTTGCTGTCAATGTGGCCTGTGACTGAGTGGTTGCCCACGGAGTGTGCTGGACACAGCAGGCATTGCAGCCCGGCCTGGCACACAGGAGCTACATGCCCTCCCCCTCTCCACCAGACACAGGTGATCCACATCGAGGCTGGACAGACTCCTAGGACAGCTCCTCGGCTTCTCTGATGCCTGCTTTCCTGGATGAATCTCTGCTGAATCTCTGCTTGGCCTTTTTGATGCATCCTCAATTCCTTTCTGTGGAGTAAGCAAAAAACCTGCCAAGCTGAGTCAAGCCTCCTCTCCCTTCTGGGGGCTCTCCACAGACCCCAGCCAGTGACACATGGATCACAGGAAGAGGATCGTTTCATGAAACTCTGATCTCACTTTTTCCTGTGCGTGTTCTGGGTTGTGGTGTGACACACTTGTCACCGAGGGCTGCGACCAAAGGCACTGGAAAGTCACTGGTGTGTGTGGGAGAATTTTCAAGTGAAGGATGAAAACAGGGAGGCAACAACTATTTTCCAGGTTTCAGAAAGGCTTTGTGCGTCCTCATGATGTCCAGGAGTCCCCTGGGCTGGCCAGTCAGGGCCACAACATTACCCCCAGGGCTACTTGTTTCCCTGAACCTCAGTTTATTTGTCTGTGAAGTGGGCTAAGCAGCCCCCTTGAGGAGGAGGGTGGAACAGCCACTCAGGTCTGCTGGGCCAGGATTTGAGCAGAGCCTTTCATGTCTATTATGCCAGTCCTGAGCAATACACCTCGGATCTAGTCCTCATGTCACTAGGCTCACCTGGACAGGTGATCCATGGCACAGAGAGGCAGAGTAACTCGTCCACATGAGTCACTGAATGTAAAAATGGTGTAGTGTTTGGCACAGTAGGTACTGAGCACGTTTTCCTTGTCTTACCTGGTTTTATTTCCAACACTGTAAAGGACCCTCAGACACGGACAAGCGGACAAGCTGGTGGACAAAGGGGGAGAAGCTGGCTGCAAGCTGCTGGAACGTGGCTTCAACTGGCCAGAGTGGGACATGAGGCCCCCTCCTGGGAGACCCTGAGAGACGGTGGCTGCTGGCTGCAGGTGGACAGGTCCCTGCTGTCCTTTGGGGGAGTCTGACTTGTCTGGGAATGTAAAGGAGAGTTGTGAGAAGAGCACAGCCCACTGGGAAGGCTCAGCAATGGTGACTGGAAGGAAAGGGAGGTGGTGTCACAGTGGGCAGGGAGTCCAAGGAGGCCTTGGAGAAGGGCCTTGGTGTATATGATGGAAAAGAGCCATGTGAGGGTTGAGAGGCACCTTTGGGGTTCCTGGTGAGGGGGGGCCTGGGAAGGGATGTGAGGGTGATGGAGACAGGCGATGACGAGTTTTATGACATCTGACGTTCCCAGGATCCCGAGGTTGACCTGACCTCTCCTCCACTGTCACATCAACAGGCAACACTGAAGGTCCCCTGTGTCCTGGGCTTCATTTCTCCCTCTGCTCAACCTAACACACACCGGCACAGCTGGGCCACTTCACGGGGCACAGGGTGCTTCTCATACAGGAATGAGCTTTCCGTACCTTTAAGATTGTGAGTGAAGACTTGTAGGAGATCTGGGAGCTGCAGGCCTGGGAAGGATCCTGGCTGGGAGTGGAGGGATGAGAACTACACACACCTCTCATTTCCAACTTGTCCTTCCTTTTTCTTCTCTCCTGTCTCAACGCGGGGTAGGACTGTCAAGAAAGCAGTTTGTTGCAGATTGCTAAGGACTAGAGGCTAGGAGCCTCCCACCCTCTCCCACCCCCGGAGACACCCCAATACGAATGCAGCTCCGGAGGGTCTCCAATTCCCTGCCCACAATGGCCACTCAAGGCCGCTCCAGGGGAGACTGCAGTCCCTTCTCTGGAGGCCTGGGGAGAAGAGAGTCTATTCTCCCTGGAGGGCAGCGGAGCACCAGACAAGTAATTAGGCCAAACTGCAAGTGGCAATTACGTCTTTGCTTCTCAGAAATGATAAACAGAGGGCAGAGGGAGGGTTGCATCACAGACTCCCAGGGGCATGGGAACATTTGCTCTGAAAACTCAAGCTGGTCTCTGTGAACCAGGGTGAGGCCGCCAATTGGTTCCCTGCCGGGTGCGGAAACGTTTCTTCAACAATTACTGAGAGCTCCAAGCTCTTGAGTGAAAGGCTGACTGCCTCCTCGCAGAGGCTGCTCAGTGCCCTGCTTGCTCTGGATCACATTTCTGTACCATCTTCATTATATAATGTAATTTATGCCATGTTTTAATATAGTTGTCTTTTTATAGAGCCTATGACTTGGTTTGGCTTCATTAACAAAACTCACTAATTTATCTTGTACTGTGCCTGTCCCATATTGGGCAGGAATGAATGTTGGCAGCAGAGAGATGACTGCAATGATCCACATAACATAATAATAATAATAATGGCAGTGGTAACAGAAGCTAAATGCCGGGCCCCTCTCCTTGCCTCCTGTCTGGCCTGGGAAAACATCTGGGTGGGTGGGCCTGGCTTTAGCGTCCTCCTTCCTAGTTAACTGGGTAACAGTCCTCGCCCTCTGGGCAAGTCAAGGCTGGTGGAGGTGAATGTGGGTCAGGGAGGGAGCAGCAGTGATGCCTGGAAGCCCCTGAGCCCAAGCAGAGAGGCACAGAGGCGCTGGGCAGAGAGGCCCAGAGGCGCTGGGCAGAGCTCCTGCTGCAGTCTTGGCTGGGCACAAGATCACAAGC
Source organism: Urocitellus parryii (assembly GCF_045843805.1). Classification (NCBI taxonomy): domain Eukaryota; kingdom Metazoa; phylum Chordata; class Mammalia; order Rodentia; family Sciuridae; genus Urocitellus; species Urocitellus parryii. Next base: position 970,074 of record NW_027554225.1, read on the forward strand.
CACCACACAGCTTTGTAGATTCAAACAGCAATTCTTTATTCCCGAACTCACACCGGCCTTCAACAAACACATTCTGGGGAAATCCAAGTTCTCCCGCACAATTCACGTCCCAAATACTTTCTCAATTCCACGAGAACTCAACGGGAACTCAGGCAGCAGGAACGCCCTATTCCCAGCAGCAATAACCTTAAACCTGGAACTTCCCTAAACCCAGATTGTCTTAAACCGGGAACGCCTTAAACCCAAGGAGCAGGATACTTCCTAAAACCTGCAGGATACACCCTAAACCAGGATCCACCCTGATCCTTGAGCAGGGTCACCTTTCTCAAACACACATGCAATGTCACAGCAAATTTTCAAGGCAAGTCCATTTAACATGGGGTACGCTGGCAAGGAAATTTGATGTGTCATTCCTACTTGGCAATGGCCCTCAGCAAGCTCCGTCCTTCCCATCCCTCCTAGAGCAGAGAGTCATTGTCCGGCACCTGTGTTTCAAAATACCCTGGCAGACTCCAGCTGGTGTGTGACTGCAGACTGCAGTGCTGGCAGGGGTGGGGCCCAGGGCAGGACACGCTGGCCTCCCAAGGTAGTGGGCAGGTGGGTTGGAAGGGCCCAGTCAAGCTGTTCAGAACTCCTAGGGCTCTGAAACAGAAGTCAGCTGTGTGACAAGAGCTCTCTGTGACAAGAGCTCTGTACCTGGGAGGCAGAGTGCTCCTCAGGGCAAAGTTCAAGGCTATGGGCCAGGCGAGAGGTCCATGCTGCACTAGTCTGCTCAGGCTGCTATGCCAAGGCACTGCAGACTGGGTGGCTTAAATGTATATGTTTACCCTCTCAAAGTTGGGCAGACTGGAAGTCCAAGGTCAAGGTACCACATGCTGGTTTCCCCTGAGGCCCTCTCCTTGACTTGCCAACGGCCACTTTCCCATGGGGTCCTCAACTGGCCTCTCCTCCAAGTACCAGCAGCCTGGGGGTTCTTCTTGAGGATGGCAGTCCTTGACCTGGGGCTCCTTTACGCCTCATTTAATCTCCATCCCCTCTTCCAAGGCCCCATCTCCAAATAAGGTCGTATGGGGGGTCAGAGTTTCAGCACCTGAGCTGGGGAGGAGCACAGTCCAGTCCAGAGTAGGAGGAAAAGCACTTCCAAGTCTTCAAAGGCTCGGGGGCTGTGGGTATGGCCTTAGGTGAGGTGCACAAACTTTGCCATGTACTGTCTGAAGTCTTAGCTGTTAAATGAGAACACGTGGGAGCAGACACCTTTCACCAGTTCAAGGCGACAGAGACCAAGGACACTTTCCTCCTGGCGCTGCCTCTGCCTCGCAGCTAGAGCTAGAGCTGCTGGTCTGGTGGCCGGGGCCACACCCTGTCATCCTCAGGCGTGGCCCACACCTGTCTTCCACCCAGCTGGAGCCCGCCCCGGGACCCCAGGACCCCAGGACCCCAGTGACACCCCTCTAAGCCCGTCTCCTTGTTCTTTCTCAGGGGTAATTCGTTCTCCTGGTGCTACATAAAATGATGTGCAAACTCAGTTTCCAAACTCTTCCAGAGAGACAGTGTGCAGGAGCCCCAAGAATGTCCTTGGGTTTGGGGATTTTCTAAAAAGACTTCCAAAACAGAGAAAAGCTATTATTCTTCTACTTATAATTTATCAGAGAGAAAAGGCCAGTAACAACAGGGAAGGAAAGGGGCCCCTAGAGCTGAAGCCAGGAGAAGCCAGCGCAAGCTCCCAGAGTCCTTTCTCTGCAGATTGTAGACAGCACTTGGCCCTCCCAGTGTGAGGTCAGGCAAGGCCCATGGCAACCAAAGGAGGCAGATTTAAAAAGGCCACGAACGAGCCCTTATTTGAGATATCACTCCCGGACGGAACCCCATCAGACTGACAGAGTGGACAGGAGAAGGGTCGAGGAGAAACCGAGTGGGAGTTGACCGGACTGGACTTTTATGGGGCTTACAGCAGGAAGGGAAGGGCTTGTGACAGGAAAAGGCATTTTTAGAGTCCCTTGTCCTACTGGAGTTGGTTGGGGGAACTGGCTGAAATCCAGGATTGGTTAGAAGACCCTGCTGATTGACAGGCATTAGCCAGGAGATCCCGCTGATTGATGGACGTTTCTGCCTGCGCCTAATCGATGTTTCTTTCCTGCGCGTGCTGCTTTGTCCTAAGTCACCACCACCTACCTGACACCCAGGACCAAGAAAGTGCTGTCACCCCAGAAGCTGACCTGAGCCCTGGTGTTCAAGGTTTTTACAGGGGCCAGTCACATAGGCTACAGTGTTCATGTGACTGACCTCAGCTGCTGAGACCCCAGCTCATCAGAGGTCAAACTGATCCAGCTCGGCCCAGGGTCCTCTTCATAAATGGCTCTGTTAGCATGAAGCTGGGTGTGGTCTGAGGTCTCAGGCTCACAGAGGCACTGTGATTGCAAAGGCTGCGCTACAGGCTCAGAGCTGGTCCCCCAAGCCACCAAGGCCACGGGCAGTGTTTGGTCAATCCAGACCTGCAGTTCCCTGTTAGTGCCCAGCCAGTATCCCCATATCCCTCTGGCCAGGACATTCCAGAGCAGCCACACACAGTGCTGGATGTTGTCAATAGGATCTTTTTAAAATTTAAGTTCATATTTTTAGTTGTAAATGGATACAATACCTTTCTTTACTTTTTTATTTTTACATGGTGCTGTGGATCAAATCCAGTGCCTCACGCGTGCTGGGCAAGCACTCTGACCCTGGGCTACAGCCCCAGCCCCAGACATCTATGTTACTACGGTTCCAGAGAGATTCTGTAGTTCATGCAGAACAATTCTCCACGTGTTCTAGTGCTGTATGGACTCCTTCTGCACTTTGGCCAGTATGTGTTCCTCTGTGTGTCGGCTTATTTATATTTTTATCATTTGTGTGGCTGCTTATGAATGTGGCACATGAGCTTTTTGTCACATGTTGCAAACACATTTCTACTCTTTCTTTTACCTTTATTTTTTTGTGCACGATACAGAAATATATATAAATATAGATGGTTAATCTTTCATCATTTCAGACCTTAGAGTTAGGATAAGAGAGATTTTCCATTATTTCTTTTCATGCTTTATCTTTAAACAGTTAAGTATTTGGCCTTCTGGGGTATATTATTGTGTATTATATTAATTTCCTGGGCTGCTGTAATAAATTACCATAAACTGGCTTAAAACATCGGGTATTTATTTTCCACAGTTTTAGTAGCAACCCGTTTAAAATCAGGGTGTCACCTGCGCTGTGCTTTCTCCAAGACTCTCGAGGGGTGTCTGCTCCAGGCCTTTCCACAGCTCCTGATGGTGCCAGCAGCCTTTGGCCTTCCTTGGCCTGAAGATATATATCTTTAATCTGCCTCAGTCTTGACTTTATTGCTTCTTGTCTGTCTGTCTGTCTCTTAAGAACATCAGTCACTTACCAGCTGGGGCTGTTTTGACACAGGCTTAATATCCAGAATAAGAAACTAAAAAAATCTCAACACTAAAAAAAAAATAACCCAAACAATAAATGGGCAAATTAACTGAACAAACACTTCTCAAAAGAAGAAATACAAATGGTCAACAACTGTGTGGAAAAAATGTTTAACATCTTTCGACATCAGGGAAATGCAAATCAAAAAACCACACTAAAATCCCATCTCACTTCAGTCAGAATGGCAGCCATCAAGTATACAAACATCAATAAATGCTGGTGAGAAAACAGAGGGAAAGGAACTCTTAAACACTGTTGGTAGGAATATAAGTTAGTAGAGCCACTGTGGAAATCTCTATGGAGGATCCTTTAAAAGCTATAAAAAGAGCTACCATATGATCCAACTCTACACTTCTTGGTATTTATCCAAAAGATCTAAAGTCAATATACTATAGGGGTGTATATAAACATGTGCCCATGTTTATCACAGGACAATTCACAGTAGCCAGGATATGGAACCAGCCTCGGTGTCCATCAACAGACAAATGGATAAAAGAATGTGGTAACCACGGAGTTTTACTCAGCCATAAAGAAGAATGAAATTGTCATTTGCAGGAAAATGAATGGAACTGGAGATTATAATTTTGAGCAAAATAAGTAAAACTCAGAAAAGTAAAAAAAAAAAAAAAAAAAAAAGAACATCAGTCACATTGGATCAGACACAATCTCATCACACCCTAACGATCTCAACTTGATCTCTTCTACAAGGACCCTGTTTCAAATAAGGTCATATTCCCAGGTACCAGAGATTAGAACTTTAAAATATTTGGGGAGGGACACAAGCAATCCATAACATAGGATATAACATAATTTCATTTCTCTTCCCAAATGGTTACTCAATTATCCATTTATGGAACAATCTGCTTTTTATCCCCGGGTTTAATTCAAGGCTTTTTACTCTTATCCAATAATGTGTTGGTTGATTTCTGCTGACGTCTCACACTGTTCAGGAAGTACACAGGGACAGCCGGGCCTCTGGCCTCTGGGGAACTTGGGTCAGGGCCAAGGCTCCAGTGTGCATGGTAGCCTCTGTCTCTCTCACTCCAGGCTGGGCTATTCCACAGGCTCCAGAGGGCAGCGGCATCTGCAGCTCCATGCCAACTGCAGACAGCCCAGGGATGGGCTCTGATTGGTCCAGCTGGGGTCAGGTGTGTCCAGCTCTGACCAATCAGTGGTGGCCGTGTGGATGGCATCTATCAGGTCATAGTGGCGCCCACTGGGGCACCACGGTGGTTATGGTGGGAAGAAACAGCATTTCCCAGAAAGGCTGAATATTGACCCCTCCACCTGCCATCTCCAGCCTTGCTGGGGACAAGGTTCGGGGATCCTCTGAGGACTGCTGTGACGGCCACAGGTGCAGGGGCTGGGGAGGGCCCAAGGCTTCTCTTTACCACCCGGCTTTCACCCAGGGCTTGCTGGTCGACCTGAGCGCTGATGGTGGAGGGGGCGCAAGCGAGGGTCTCTGGCTGATAGGTTTGGGGTGAGGGTCGGGGTGATAAAGACCCTTTTCTGCATAAGGCCCGTGGGATTTTTTTGCAGCGCTCCCTGAGGTTTCTTTTACTTTAAGCCAAAAGCCGTCGCTAGTTCAAAGGCCCCGTTTCATCCTCTGTGCATCCCTACGATTGGCAAAACCACAGCGCCTGTGGTTGTCGAGTGCCCAGAGGCACTTCACCAATACCACACTTTTCACAGGGTGCCAGCCTTTGTGTTTCCACACAAGTCCTTGCTGGTAAACCCTCGCTGGTCACCTCCAACATGTCGAATGACATTCATTTTAACCCACATCTTCAATAGACTGCCTGTGTGATTAGCAGAAACCATCTGCCAGCCTAATGAAATCAGAACAGCCAGTGTGTCCACCCCAAACTCGAGGATTAGAGAGGAAAGACCATAAGCAGGGTCAGGGTTAGCTCAGCTGTGAGGCTGCAGGAGCAGATTGTGCGGCTCAGTCCAGCCTGAGTCTAGGACATCTACGGGACACAATCCCAGATATTGGAAGGAAGGAAAAAAAGGGAGGGCGGGAGGCAGAGGAGGAGCCGGGCAGACCTAGACTTTATTTTCCAAACAGTTCATTTTTTCCCCTCTGTGCTACTGGGGATTGCACCCAGGGATGTTCTAACACTGGGCTACATAGCCAGGTTCTTTAATTTGTTTTTATTGTTGTTATTTTAATTTTGGGAAAGGGTCTTGCCTAAGTTGCCCAGGCCAGCCTCAAACTTACAAACCTCCTGCCTCAGCCTCCTGGGGTTTCAGGCATGTGCCACTGTGCCCGGCCAAAACAGCTCAATATAAGGAGAGAAATAATTCAAGACAGAATGAATTGGTTGGACAACAGTATCGTTATGTGTATTCTATGGTTGTAGCTACACTAAGAGCAGAAATAGGAAGCAACTGTATATTTTGCCAAAAGAGAATCTGTATGCTCATTTAAACTTTTTCCTTCTCATTTTAAAACCTGCAAATCCTTTTATGGAAACATTTTAAAACTATGAAGTGCACAGGCAGGAGATGTGGAGAGGTGAGATGGGGTCTGCAGGCAGGGGTAAGGTCAAGCTCTGCCCACATCTGCCCCTGAGAGGGCTCTGGGGATTTGCAGAGCCCAGTGAGGGGGCTCCTGGGGCTCTTTACACACAGGCAAGAGAGCTGGGTCCCCAATAACCTGCCAGTCATTGGAGCAGCGGTGCCAGCTTCCTAGAGCTAAATGAGATTCCTGGAGCTGTCATAACAAAGTGCCATCAACAGGCAGCTTAAAATGACAGAAATGTGTTCTTTCGCAGTCTGGAAGCCAGAAGTTCAAAACCAAGATGTTGGCAGGGCCGTGCTCTCTGAAGCCTCTAGAAGGTTTCCCCAGCTTCTCCCCAGCTTCAGTGGTTGCAGGCCATCATTAGCTCCTTGGTGGGCCGCTGCATTGCTGTTCCCTGCTTCTGGCTTCCTGGGCACTCCCCTCGGTGGGTGTAATGAGGACACCGGTAGTGAGGGATCAAGGTCCATTCAACTCCAGTATAACTTTAACCTGGTTTAACTAACTACACCTCACATGACCGGATTTCCAAAGAAGTTCATGTTCTGAGGTTCTGGGAAAGACATTCATTCTTGGAGACACTGTTTTGGTGCACTGTAACCCTCCCACCCACAAAACCCCTCCTGAGACTGGACCAGACTAGTAAGAGGGAGGAGTCTCCACTTCTGGGGTGTGGAGAGTAATTTGGTGGGAACTAATCTGGCTCTCAGGAGTCTGGGCAGTGTCCCCAATGGCTGTAATTATCACCCCACTTGGACACAATGATGCTCTAGCCTTAGCTCCAGCATCAATAGGCCCCATGGTTCCAGGGTCTAGTGGCCCTACAAGACAGCGTGGGCCACACAGGATGGTTCTGTGGGACTTCCAGAGGCAGTGACTTTGGTGAAGCCATGTTCCTAATCTGTTAAGAGCCTCCATGGCACCCGGAACTTCCCCTTTACACACTGATAGCAATGCAAACAAATAAGTTACCACGAGAGGGGTGTTTTTGTGACTGTCTTGGTGATCGGATGACCAGTTGGCTGCTGAGTAGGGCCACCAAGTTGTCCAGTTTGTCCAGGATTAGTCTCAGCGCTGCAAGTGCTACATCCAGAAATCCCCTCAGGCCCAAGCACAAAGGACAGGTGGCCGCCCTCCTCGGACAGATGGGAGTCTCCATGAGCTGTGTCTCCTTAATCCACTCTGCCTCCTCCTCCCTCTCTGTGCCTCTAATAAACATTTGATGACAACAATAATTATTGTTATTGGAAGTGCTCAGTAATTATTTGCTGAGTGAACAGGCCCTTGCCAGTGAAGGAAGAATTGTTTTCAATATTCTAATGTTTGGCCAATAAATGAAACAAATTGAGTTTACAGATTTGCCTAAGAACTAATGGAGATTTTTGTGCAAGTAGAAAATGCCAAGTAGGGTAAGTTTAGCAGAGCTAAATCCTCGGAAAGAGATGACCAGTGGCCAGAATGGTTTGGTCTGATTCCTGGATCATAATTGGTAGAGATTATGACTGTCCAGATCCACTTGGACATGAGGGGCCAGAGCAAGAAGGACAAATATTGGACAAATATGACAGGAAGAGAAAGAAATTATGTGACATGTCACCAACATAGCCATTTCACAAACATACCCTTGCCTCGGGCACATGAGCTAGTAGACTTGGATGGGTGACATGATTTTTTTAAGAACACAAAGTAGAGACCTTTGTGGGTACTTTATTGCCATGTTCTCCCATCTCACTGTACTGCAATGACACCCGATGGCCGTGAGTTTCCTGAGATCGTCCAGTCTTTATCCAGATGCGTTGGTCCCCGGACCCTGACCATGTAGACAATGTCAGCATGTGAGTGAAGGGCCAGCACAGCAGGTCAGTGGCCTGCTCCTGCCTGGGCTCCCATGAAACCTGGACCATATTCAACCTTTGCCAACCTTTGGGAATGTGGCCCTCGGGAGCCTGTCACATCTGTGATTGATGACTGCTTTGTGTGCATCCAGGGCAGTGGACCGTGCCCTGCTTCCTAACTGGGACGGTTTGTACAAACGTCAGGACTGATGTGTGCCTGGTCCCAATGCTGGAGTCCTGAGGTCAGTTCTGTGGCTGGTTGCTAAGCAGGATGTGTTCTTGTGACTCATCCCCCCAAAGCCTCGAACCCTGAGCTTTGCATGTATTTTCTTGGGCAAAGTTCACATGCCCTGGATTTCTCTGCCAGATAGAGCACCCTGTGTCTGAAATGAGGAGGCAGGAGGAGGCTGGGCCAGGTGACTCGGGATCCTGTGATATGCATCTCTTCCTGCTGCTATTTGCCTGTATCCTCCACGCAACAAGCGTTAGCTTACTGAGTCTGGTCAGTCCTTCCAGCAAATCACCTCTGACACATAAAAGAGAGAAGCTCAGCTCCTTTTATCCTGCTGGACGCCGCCCAACCCTGAGAACCAGGTCTGTCCCCGCTCTTGCCCAGGTGACCGCTTCCAGCTTTGGGTGAGTGTTGAGAGAAGCAAGGGCTAGGGATGTCATAGATAAACCAGGAGCTCAAGTTATGACCACCTTGGAGGTGGCTCCCTCTTCAGATGGAGGCCCCAGCGTCTGCAGAAAGCAGGATGTCCAGGGCAGAGGGCGGTGGGGAGGGCAAAGTCCCTGGGAAGCACATCTCAGGGCTCTGGGATATGCAGACTCAGACTGGTTCGCAGTACTGAAGTCAAGGCCTCAAGTGCTTCTGCAGAGCCCTGCTGCTGGTTACTGGCTCAGCCAAGCAAGCACTTTGGGCCACGGTGTCCTCCACCCCCAAACCCCACCTGTGTTTCTGCCCTTCTGTCTATCTCTATTATCTCTGTACCTATCTTTAGTACTTTTATGTCTTTAAGCTGAGGAGCACAGGCACAATGAAAGTGTCAATAAGGTGATTTAAAAAGTAGGATGATTGAACAAATACCAATAAATTAAACAGAGAGCTAACTGACAATCACACACACACTTGCTACTAAGATAAAGCCCCAGGATTTATTGAATGTGAAAGTGAATGACTGCCAGGTGTGTTGGCTCATGACCCTAATCCCAGTGCCTTGGAGGCTGAGACAGGAGGATCACAAGTTCAAGAGCAGTCCCAGCCATTTAGTGAGGACCCGAAGCCGCTTAGTGAGACCCTGTCTTAAAATGAAACCTAAGCCCTGGGACTGTGGCTCAGTGGCAGAGCGCTCGCCTCGCATATGGAAGGCACTAGGTTCAATCCTCAGCACCACACAAAAATAAAGGTATTGTGTCCATCTACAACTAAAAAAATTTTAAAAAGAAGAAGTATAAACAGGGTGGGAGACGTGGCTCCGTGATAACTCCCCTGTGGGTTCAACCTCTAGTAGCAAAAAAAAAAAAAAAAAAAAAAAAAAAAGAGAACAGTTTTCCAGAATAGCCAAAACAGTCTTGAAAAAGAAGAACAGGGGAAAAGGAGCCACCTTTCTGACTTGGAAACATACTACATCGGAGGTAATGAGGACAGCGTGGGGCAGGCATCACACACAGACTGAGAATTCGGAAACAAACCTACGTGTCCGTGGTCAACTGAATTTCAACAAGAATGTCAAGACCATGAAATGGGGAGAATGCTATATTTTTAACTATTTGTGTTGGGCCAGGTGCAGTGACTCCTGTAATCCCAGAAGTTTGAGAGGCTGAGGCCTAAGGATCTCAAGTTCAAGGCCAGCCTGCACAAATTAGTAAGACCCTAAGCAACATAAAAAACAAAATAAAAAGTACTGGGGATATGGCTCAGTGGTACTGGAATAGTTGCATACCTGGAGGAAAAAAAAAGAAAAGATTTTTTTTTTTTGGTACTGGGAGAGACCCCAAGGTTGCTTAATCACTGAGTCACATTCCCAGCTCCTTTTTATTTTTTATTTTGAGACAGGGTGTCTCTCAGTTGCTGGGGCTGGCCTTGAACTTCTGATTCTCCTGTCTCAGCCTCCTGAGCCAAAGGAATTATAGGCATACACCACTGTACCCAGCCACAGAAATTGATTTAGCCCATTAAGTTTTTGAGTTTTTAATTCTGCCACTATTCCAGTGAAATTGACACAGGTGCATTGAAATAGGCTGAAAATTATAACCTAGAGCTTATATATCCTTTATTTATTTTTCATGAAATTACATATTTTTTCAAAATCTCTAATCATTCACTATTGTTTTTCTCAGAAAATGGAATTCTAAACACACAGTATTTATTTCAAGAGTTTCCATAAATGATATGTTTTTTGCTCAAGTTAAATATTTTAGGTGTCTCACATCTGGGACAATGGAACTTAAGTTAAAATTGATCAAAGATCAAAATGTATAACTTCATGATGTCAGACTTTCAATGACATCCAAGATAAAATTCCTAAAGCACAAACAACAAAATAAGAGAGATAGATAAATTGGATTTTATCACAATTAAAACTTATTGTCATCAAAAGAAACATTCAAAAAAGTAAAAAGAAATGAGTGCAGTTTCACGCACCTGCCATTCCACTGACCCAGGAGGCTGGGTCAGGAGGATCCCAGGAGAGGCCAATCTGGGCATTTTAGCAAGAGCCTGCTTCAAAATAAAATAAAAAGGGCTGGGGTGTAGCTCATTGGTAGAGGGCGTGCTTAGCATGCATGAACTTCTGGGTTTAATCCCCAGTACCAAGAAAGAAAGAGAGAAAAGAAAAGGGGGTGGGGGCAGTAGGAAGGGGAGACATGGAGGAGGAACCCATGGAATGGGAGAAGGTAATTTGTAAGACATATATCTGAGAAGAGTCATTAATATTCAAAATATATAGAATTCAACAGTAAGACCAGCCATCCAACTAAAAATGGGCAAAGAGCAGGGAGGAAGAGCAAGAGAAAAAGATTACCATTAAACAGAGACATGAGGAGAGAAGGAAAGGGAGAGAAAAGGGAAATTGCATGGAAATAGAGGGAGACCCTCATTGTTATACAAAATTACATATAAGAGGTTGTGAGGGGAATGGAAAAATAAACAAGGAGAGAAATGAATTACAGTAGATGGGGTAGAGAGAGAAGATGTGAGGGAAGGGGAGGGGGGATAGTAGAGGATAGGAAAGGTAGCAGAATACAACAGTTATTAATATGGCAATATGTAAAAATGTGGATGTGTAACCGATTGTGATTCTGCAATCTGTATTTGGGGTAAAAATGGGAGTTCATAACCCACTTGAATCTAATGTATGAAATATGATACGTCAAGAGCATTGTAATGTTTTGAACAACCAATAAAAAAAAGAAAAAAAATGGGCAAAGGACTTGGATAGGCATTTTGTCCAGTGATAATATGCAAATGGTCAATAAGCACATGAAAAGATGCTCAGCATTATCAGCCATTAAGGAAATGCAAATCAAAACCACAACATACCACTGCACACTCACCACAATGGCTGTGATAAAAACTAACAAAGAACAAACCAAACAAACAACAAGAGGGGGGAGAGGTGAGATGCTGAAGCCCCAAATGAGGTGGGCTTCCACAGTGGAATCAACCTGGCGGTTCCTCAGAAAGGGAAGCTGAGAGGCTCCATGTGGCCCAGAGATTCTGCTCCCAGGTATGCACTCCCTAAGTTGAAAACAGGTGTTTAAGCAAAAAGTCATACACAAATGCTCATAGCAGCATTATTCACAAAAGCCAAAAGGTATAAATAACCCAAATACCCATGGATGGAAGAATGGATGGGCTAAGTGTGGTACCCAGCCACACAGTGGAAGGCTTGGGATGAGGATGAGTGCTGGTGGATGCTGCAGGATGGGCCAACCTTAAAATTTCATGCTACTGGAAAGGAGAAAAAAAGCACAAAAAAAGCACAAACCGCACGGTTCCATTTTTATGAATCATCTAGAATAAGCAAATTGGAAGATTAGCTGCTGCTTAGGGCTGGGGTGGAAGCTGGAGTGAGAGCTGAGGTGTGGCGTTTCATCTGACGACGAGGCGATGGAAATGTCCCACAGTTGGCCGTGGTGACGTGCTCCAATCTGTAGATATTCTAGAGACCACTGAAGTGTACAGCTCTGTGGTGAGGTTCCATGGTGTTGCATTACGTCTCAATAAAGTCGTTTTACAGTCATCTTCCTTGGGCCAGCTGGATGCGTCCACCTGCTTGCTCTGTCCCCTCCCCACCCCACCCCCAATGTTTGTCAGGTAGAAAAAGCACAAAGGGGCTTTAGAACAAAAGGAATCCTGGTTCAATAAAGCAAAGCTTCTTAGATTTTGATCCCGGATCTCTTGTGAATTTGTCAAAGTAGTGGTTCTCCTAGCTTGCAAGAATATGAACACACAAAGGTTGTTCTGTAATCTTGGTGTGTTTGTGGATCCCCACAGGTCATCTGCGGATCCCCAGGCGAGGACCTTCGCAAGAATGAGCACCTAGTACGTGCTTCATGGTTTCTGAATGCCATTCTCACTGAAAACAACCAGTCTAGGGGAAGAGAGTTTTATATATATATTTGGGATAGAAAGAGAGAGGTGGGGTGGGTGGAGGATGGTGTGGTCATATATGGCAGAACGTTAACACTTGGTGTATCTGAGTGATGGGAGTATGAAGATATTTTTTATGATGCTGGGCCTTGCACATGCTAAGCATACCCTCTACCACTGAGCTGGAATTTTTTTTTATGCTATTCTTGCAACTCTTCAAATCTGCCATTATTTAAAAATAGAAATTTGAAAACTTTTAAAATTTTAAAAAGAATATTTTATAATAAGAACAAGTAAATTTTGTGATGAAAAATAAAATGTTTATGATAAAAAGTTTGAAAAACAAAGAACCTCCACATAAAAACTCACCAGGTATGGTGGCGCATGCCTGTATTTCCAGCCCGTCTGAGGTAGGGGGATTGCAAGTTCAAGGCCAGCCTGGGCAATTTTGTGAGATCCTGTCACCAAAAAGGACTGGGGATGTAATTCAGTGGTAAAGCACCCCTAGGTTCAATCTCTGGTACCAAAAAAACAAAACACAACTTTATAGACAAATTCCCTCTGCAGATACACCCCCCCCAAATCCTCCTGCCAGGCAGGCTGTGAGAGGTGCAAAGCCTGGTTGGCAAAGATACCAGCTGAGCATCCCAGAGGCCTGGAGCTACCAGGGAGATGTCGTTGCTGGAAAGGTTGAGGATGAGAAAATCAAGTCTGAGACAAGGTGAGCTTCCAGAAGGATCCAAGAGCCCAGAGGCTCTACACATCCTCACTGTTAGAGACCTGCTGTGATCCTTCCAGTCTGCCATCTAGCCAGCACCAGGTAACCAAAGCACAGATTGAGCTCCTCCATCTACATAGGAGAAGAGGCCACCATGCCAGGCAATAGCAATGGCCTTGTAGAGGTGCCATTGCTAGCCACAGGGGAAACGGGTGACCCTTTACAAGCTTTTTGTGCCAAGGAGCATTTGAAATATTTCATTCCTCTTTCGTCAGTTCTCCCAGTAATGTGTGAGTATGTGCATCACTACCGCCCGCTACTGTGCAAAAGGTAGGTGAGTAACTGGCCCAGCATCACACAGCCAGGGACAGATCTGAAACTCCTGTCAAGACAGCAAGCCTAGCCCTGGAACGCACCTCTCCTACTTTTGGATTCCGGGCTCCTGGGATGTAAGGCGGGCCAGCTGCAGGGAGCAGGCTTGAGACACGGAGCCATGGCTGGGCTCCGACCCAGAAGGCCCCTCTCCCCTGTGGTGGGAGTCTCTTCTCATGGTTCCATTGCTCAGTTATGAATAAATTGTTTAAACTTGGTATTTGTGAGTTTCACACCAAATTGGAAAAAAAGATTGGTTCAGCCAGTTGGCATTTCTTAAGGATCTAAAATATTTAAATGTATTTAATATTTAAATGTGCTAGCTGAAGCTTTTGTGCATTCTCATGGAAAAGCTGCTGCCAAACATGTTTCGAGTACCATTTGGGAGGACATATTGTCCTTCCCACACTGCCCAAGGACCAGGACAGGAGAGTTGGAGGAGAGAGCCTCCTTCTGTCCTTCTTAACCACTGAGCCACATCCCCAGCCCTTTTTTATATTTTATATCGAGGCAGGGTCTTGCAGAGTTGCTCAGGGCCTTGCTAATTTGCTGAGGCTGGCTTTGAACCATGATCCTCCTGCCTCAGCCTCCCAGCCACTGGGATTACAGGTGTGCACCACTGGGCCTAGTTAGCTTTTGATTCTGGACCCCTCTTCTCAAGTTATAATACACAGTTGTAGCCACACAGCAACCTGTATCTTGGCTCCTCATCTGCTGGTCACCCCAAAGGCATGCAGTACATAAATAAATGGTACTGTTTTTTTACAGCACAGATAACTACTTGCCTTTGATCTGAGGGCAAGTAACCACCAGAAGCCCAAATTCTTCAGAAAGGTTGTTCTGTGGCTGGGCACAGTGTACATACCTGAAATCCCAGCCACTTGGGAGGCTGAGGCAGGAAGATGGCAAGTTTGAAGTCATCCTAGGCAAATTACAGAAAACCTGTCTCAAAATGAAAAGGACTAGGGATGTAGCTGAGTGGTAAATTGCCCCTGGTTCAATCCCCAGTACCAAAACAAACAAACAAATAAAAACAAAAAGCAAGAGAAAGTGGAGTCTGTTGGTTTCCCGTCCCCTGGACCTGGGCTCTTGCTTGTGTGGGAGTGTTAGGCTGGGACAGAGGTGATGTTGCATGATGTGAAGGTCAGAACAGGCCTGAGGCTTCTGTCCGGTTCTCTCAGAAGCTTCCCCTCAGGATGTCATGGCCCGGAGCCCACCCCCACGTCACAGGAGGCAGACATGCAGAGGGCAGACCCCTGCCATGCAGCCACCCAGCCCAGATACTCAGGAAGATAAGCTGCTGATGACCAGCCACAGCCCTCCACACACACCTGGCCAGCTGAGGCTAGGCATCCCTACCCACCCTGTCCAAGTTCCTGACCCTCAGAATCCCAGAGCAAATGAAGTCATTCTTGTCCTCCGCTGTTATATCTGGGGTGGTTGTTACACAGCACAGATAGCCATGGGCACGTCCAGCATTGGGGTTCACTGAATGACAGTTCTGGGAATGGGGACCCTTCAGATTTGAGTTGCAAAAGCAGCTAGAGCCCAGCTCTATGGGCTCAAATCCAGTCTCTTACCAGCTCTGTGACCTCAGGAAAGTCACTTTCCCTTTCTGTGTCTTGCTTGTCTTCACCTGTGGAGAGTGACAGTCCACCCCTGGGAAGGCTGCCATGAGGCTCAGGTGGGGATGCAGGAGCAGCTCCCGGTCCCCTGGGAGTACCGTTGATGTCTTCACCATCGTCCACGGGCGTGGGCCTGGGCCTGGACGTGATGGCAGGAGGTGTTAGCCCTGGGCCAGTGGGAGCTTATCCAAGGAAGCACTTGCACTTCTTTATCCCAGAGGCTGAGGGGGGAGAAAGGCTGTCTGTCTGTCTCTCGTTGTCTGTGTGTTGGGCAGTTGAGGCATAAAGAAAAATGCCTTATTCAGAAGGAAGGAGTTGAAGATCCCTGTTAGGAGCCTGCTGGCAGAATGGGCGCCCGTGGTATTAGTGTGTGCACGTGGGTGCACATGTGTGGTGTGTGTGTGCACTTGGGCTGTGTGTGTGCAGAAAGACAGTGGCGTGGCCCCAGGTCAAGGTGGGATATGCCTCTAGGGACCCTGAGGGGCCTGGTGGGATGTCAAGATTACGACCTAAAGTCCAGGGACAGGGCTTTAAGGGAGGCTTTGATTCAAGGCCCATCCTAGACAGCAGGGAGGGGCACATGGTAGGGGCAGAGAAGCATCAGGACCACCTGGTTCCCAGGCCAGGAGGACCCTCTCCCATCACCTGCAGGGCTGGGGCTGGTGATGAGAGGAGCCAAGCCCCACTCCGTGTGGACGGCATCTGTGCTGGCCGATGGCTTTCCCGCAGCCTCTCTTTTCCCAGGCAAGGGGCTGACCCCTAGCCTCCAGCTTCACCTGTCCTGGTTACCAATAGCAACAAGCCTCTGTCGCCAGGCTCCCTTCTGCCTCTGCCCATCGCCTAACTGCATTAGACACCACACAACCGTCACTCAGACATGTGAACAGCCGTCCCCGGGGAGGCTGTTAGCCGTTTTAAAGACCTTGAAATTACTTTGATGAAAATGCTACTTATGATAAACTCCTGTTGCGAAGCAAATCTGCGTGGGCCATCTGCCTGCTCTAACGACTGTGATTCCATGGTTGCCCATGGAGGATCCTGGCCACTGCCACTGCTCTCAGACACAGCGCAGACTAGTGCGTTGCCATCACTCTGGGTCCCCAGATTGTTATGCCTCCTGGTGCCTGTGGTTGGCACATAGTGGGCACTTAATAGATGCTCGTGTAAGGAGGGAATGAATAACTGGGTAAAAGGCACTGGCAGATATGAGGACCTCATTAAAACCTTCCTGATTCAAATCTGCTGGTCTGAAGCAGCTGAGATTCCAAGCCCCACCCATGCAGGGCAGATGCTTGAGAGTCCGGAGTTTGCAAGTTCCAGGGAAAAGAATAGGGCCAGGGGCAGAGCAGCATTCCCTGCCTGGGGGATCAGCCTCTGCCCAGGACCTCGCACCACAATGCCCTCTGCTGCTTTATTGCCAGAGCCTCGGACCCTCACACCTGGGCCAGGGCCTTGGAAGGTCTTAGAATACGACTGTAGAATACAGCTAAGCAAGTCCCCCTCCACGAAGAGCTTCATGCTCCTGCTGGGCATGAGCAGCCGCCGCAGTCTTTCCAGGGGACAGCATTGCTGCCGAGCACTGGCCACAACCTGGGAGGACACGTCAGGCAGCCCACTCTTCACAGTCTGCAGGATGCATGGGTCACAGAGTGGAGCCACCTTCGGGCTCAAGATCCAGTGTCCCTAACATGAGAAATGCCTTCCAGCCTAGTGGCAAGTCTTTCTGAACATATCCCCATTAAATTAACAATCACTTTATTCTGTGAGGATTGATGTGAGTTCTAGGAAGAGCTGAGTCACTCAGGGCTGAATCTAGGGAATGAGGTGGATGATCAAGCTTGGATAACACATTTTTAGGTGTAAAATGACAAATGGCTTTAAAGCAATCAAACGGATTTTCACACGTGACTCCTCACCTGAATCTTGTACTACATGGACTCTGGGGCAAAGGAGGGGGCTGCTGGAAGAACTGCCCAGGGTGGCACTCATCCTCAGGGGCGGCCAGTTGTGCTCTCTATCTCAGGCCAGTGGTATTCATTATGGTCACCAGCACGGCTGACAAACAGATAGGCAGAATGACCACGCACCCTGAAAACAGCAGACCATACCCTGGACTTCAGGAATAACTGATTCGCCGAGTGCCTGCCAGGCCCCACTTCCCTTTCTGCCTTCCCCAAAGTAAACACTAACCCTGCTGGTACAGGATTAGCCCTAGTTCCTGGAAGGAACAAAGGCTGAACATAATTACTAGAATAAATTATTTGTCAGAATTACATGAGGGTTCATTTACTAGCCCCTCTCCAGCCTCCCTCCTGAGTGCTCAGGTGATTCTGAGTTCCCACGGCAGACTCATTAGCGGTCCACCCAACACCCACTCCTCCCCTCTGCCTTGCCGGGAGAACCTCCACTTGTTATAGGAGAACCCATTCTCCTTGCAGTTGGAGGCACACTAGAGCAGAAGTCCAAGGGTTTCTGAAGAATCTTTGACTTTCCTGATAAAAGGCACAGATATGCCCGCAGCCTCCTCTTTTGTCACTTCTTGCTGTCTAGAAAGTAGACCGGATGTCTGGAACTGCAGCAGCCCTTATGAAACCAAAGGAAATGAGCCAGAGGAGAGAGTCCACCTGACAAGATGAGGACAAACAGGAGGCAGGATGGCCCATTCCAGCAACAGAAGCAAGGCCAGCTACCCCCGGGGTCCTCAGCATGCAGGACCCACAAGGGCTCTTGCCAGGGACTCCAGCCTCTCTGCTCCCAGCAGCAGACACAGAACAGCCCAACACTCAGGCCACACCTTCATACAAGGAGCATATGGTGAGTGGGGGTGGGGCAAGTGGGCATGTCTCCACCAGCAATGCCAAGCCTCAGACGAATCTGTTCATTTAGGGAAAAGGTGGGAAGAACCCCAGCACTTCAAGGCTACTGTGCTTCTCTTGAACAAATTCTGAAATCAATAGCTCAAACATGATTTTTAGTTTCTGACTTAAAATGCAATAAAGCATCTGTATGTGAATATTTTGAATTTGCAAATGACTCATGTACTCAGCAGCCCATTGTCTCCTCGTGGGCAGGAGAGGGGCCTGGATGCCTGTTAAAATCCCTGCTCAGCTAAGGGTGAAAGGAATCTGCATCACAGGATCCTGCTGTGTGCGGGAGACCCCACCTCCAGCGCTTCCTTCACCCCACACCCACCTCCACGGTGAGATCTTATTACCTGTCTTTTATATATTTTGAACCTGAGTCTCAGAGGTTGAGTAATTTTGCTCAAAGCTATGACTGGTAGCGCCAGTCAGACTCCCCAGCATTTCTCTTGGTTAGCACCAGCTCTGTGGCCAGTGCCTGACTGGCCTGAGTCCTGAGTCCCGATGGATACTGTCAGGGAAGAGCCCGCTCAGCTGCAACCTTAGAAACACAGGTTTTCTTCCTTCCCACCTCTCTTGCCTTCCTTCCTTTCTTTATCTCTCCCTATCTTCCTTTCTCATGTTTTATTTTTTGGTAGGTGGTGGGGGGAATCAAACGACCAGGAGTGTGATCCGCCCACTCACTGCACAAAGCCAGACAGAGCAGAACCTGGAGCCAGGACTTCCTGGGGCAGAGGAGGCGGGGGCTCAGGGCCACGCAGGGCCACTGTGGTTCTGGAGCTGGGTTGGGGTCCTCCCTAGCTCTCCTGCCTGGCCTTGGCCTCTCAGTCCTCAGCCTTTCCTCTCCACAGCTGTCATGATGGCAGTGCAGGAGGGGCCTCCCCAGCGGCTTAGTCCTCCCCTGGGAACAGAGCAGTGGTGGGAGATTAAGCTGCTAATTTGGAAACAGGGGCTGATGTGCTATAAAAAGCAGGCAGGCTTGGGGATCTGGTTGGCTTTCTAAAGTAAGCCATTTCAGAACCTCAGTCAGTGGGATTCGGCTCTCTCCTCACCCTCTTCCTCCTTTAAACGTTCTCTTTCAGCCCCCTCCCCTAACTCTCCACACTCTGCCTACCCATGCCCCTGGTGGAGCTCTGGGAGAAGAGGGGACAGCCAAGACCCCTCTCCAGCTGGGGTCAGCTCCATTAACCAGGTGTATGTTGTCCTCCTGGGAGGAGGGCTGGACGACCCAAAGACACAGAGGGAGTGCAGGGATGTGGTGGGCCCCTGTGCAGTGTCCCTGCCAGGAATGTCTGCATTTCAGAAAAGCGGGGCAGGGGCCCAAGTGAACAGGCTCACGTGGGAGTCCTAAGTCCTTGGAGGAAAACATTTCTGGTCAGGGAGGCTGGGTGTTCACACCATTCTGTGCCTTTCTCAAAGCAGGGTCAGCAAGGCCTGGGGGACGTCACCACCTTCCCTATGTCATGTGCATCTGAAAGTTCCAGAGGAGGCAGCTCAGTGTTCAAAAAACAGTGATGCTAAAAGATCATGGTGCTGAGGATAGCTAGAAACACAAGTGCACCCAGTTTCTCATCTTCATCCTTCAGAAAGCAAGTGGGCAAGCTGTGTGGACACACAGGCCGGGGTGCACCCTGTGTGCACCATGAGGAGGTTTCTGGTGGTCTCAGCTCCACCGTGAAAAAGTTACATCAGATTCAGTAGCTCTGAGTGAATCCAGGGTCCTCTGCAGAAAATATGCAAAGTGGTTTGTTTTGTGTTTGTGAGATCCCCCCCAGCGGTTCTTTTCTGCTGGGATAAGCCACTTGGTACACAGCCCCAACATTTCTCCCTGGAAAACTCGCTTGCAGGGAAGAGACTTCCAGGTCCTTGGTGATAAGTTCCAGGACTTTTGTTTGTGGATATAACATCTGCTTAGCTTTTGAGAGTATTTATAAAAAGCCTACAGAACAGGAGGAAACAAAGGTGGTGACTGATCCTCTCACTGTCATAACCAGGGACCCTGGGGTGGTGGAAAAAGCAGCCTAGAACTGCTCTGTGCTTGGCCCTCCAGAGTCTCAAGGCTGCTCCTGTACTCTCAGGGGAAGAGGACTGGGGTCTCCCTCTCACAGGTAGCAACAGAACCTCGGCTGCCCCAGGCCAGGCACGGCACAGGAAGATACTTTCAGGGCGTCCTGTGTTCTGAGGTTTCATTTTGCGGAGCACAGGGAACACTGGGCTGTCTAGGGGGGAATCCAGACCTCACCCAGCCTGTGGGTGGGCGGAAGGGGGTGGGGCCAGGGCTGGGCTCCCTGAAAAGGCATCATCCTGCCACAAAGTACCCTCCTAACAACTTGTTTTTAAAAAATTCAGTGGATGAAAGCATAATTTCTGGTATGATATAATATTATCATACAATATGGAATGATAATTATAAGGTATAACTTATACATTACATACAGTAGTATATAGGAATGATGCGAATGGTATGATTTATAGCATTATATGATTCATCTACTACACCAGTTTCTGATTTTTGACTCCTGCACAGTCCTGCAGACTCTGTTATAACGAGGGCATAGAACAGACTGAAGGCTTCAGAAACCCCTTCCTATTTGTGCCTCGAGAGGGTCGTGGTTCCTAGCGACCTTGGTGATAAAGGTCCCATTTATGGGATGTGCTCCTTCTTGAGCTCAGGCCTGGATCCTGTGCAGGCAGGAAGCTGTGGTACGTGCCTTCACCCGTGTTGTCCCAGGCACTCTGTCCCTGACTTAGAGGGTGACTTCCTTGGAACCTTGTCTCCCTTCATGTTTTTAGGTCTAAATATACTATTGGACCCAAGGCTGACTGATTATAGTGAACTTTCTAGGCTTTAATGGAAGCAGACCCAGCCATAACATTGGAAAACAGACCTCCTAGCTATCTCGTCCTCGGCAGGGAGGGCCGCCAACCTTGGGGACTTTCCAGGAGCAGGTGAGGAGCTTCGCCTCCATTCAGCTCAGCTCCTGAAGAGTCTGAGGCCGCCTGGTTCTGGCACTGCAGAGACAAAGCGCATGGGGGGCCACTTCCAAGTTCAGGTAGGGCTGCCTGCGGCAAAACTTGGTCCTCCCTGTCTTCCTCCTGGCCTGACAGACCCATTACCTGGGAGAAGCCCCTCGGCCACGCATCAGATGCCACTGGTTCCCAACAGGATATGGCCTCCCATTGAGGATTTCACATTTCCCCAAACTGCAACCAACATGTAGGTGTGGCTGGCTCTACCTGAGTTTCCTTCCTTTTTTTTTTTTTTTTTTGGATGTGTATGTGACCTGTGTCCAGCCATGTCTCAGCTTTCCCCACATCATTCACACCTACGAGGCAGGCTCTGCGGTAAAACCCATGCAGGAACAGATCCCTCAGGGGTTCGAAGACCCAGTGATGGAGTGAAGTCAGGTCAATGGAAGGACCCGAGACCTCACTAGCCACAGAGTTGGACGGCTGTTGTAGCAGGTTAGCACAGGTCCCCCGGGGGGCTCCGTGAGCCCAGAACCCCACTCCTGCTGCCCCGTGGGTTCTGCAGGGAGGAGCCACTTTACAGGAGACCAATTGTGCACGTTGGGGAGGTGTCCACCCCAGGAAAGACTGGGCAGCCCCAGGCTTCAAGCCTGCCAGGCACAGAGAGGGAAGCGGGGTTCCTGCGAAGGAGTCACTCCTGTCCTCATGGTCAGGACAGCCACATTCTGGAGACCTTTTTTCTTTCCAACGTCCCTAAGTGTCCTGAGGCATTTACAATAAGACACATGCAAAGCTGAACTCAGTCTCTCCCTGCCTGCTGGATGCCCATCCTGGGTCAGGAAACTGGGTTGAGAGGAGGGTGGGATTTCGAGAGGTGAGCCTGGAATGTGGAAGCCCAGTGGAGGGGATGGTGGATGCAGAGGTGAGAGGAGAAAGACTCTATGCGCGCAGGGGCATATGACCAGAGGCTTGCTGGAGCAGTGCAGGGACGGCGAGGACATGCTGACCGGGGCACTGGAGACACAGGTGCTGACCCTCCCTCCCCCCTCCTTCCTTTCCTTCCTCACTGACTAATGAACTGAGATGATTTCAGCAGGTGGAGGGGCTGCAGGGGAGGAGCCCAGACCCCAGAAGTCCTGGGCAGATGCATGGGGACCAGGGGTGGCCCTGATGATGTACGGGAAGAAGAAGCACTGAGGAGACCTGGTGGCCGCCTGTGGTCCTGCATGAGACACCCCTAGAGGGAGGCCCTCGGGGACGTCTTGGTGCCTTGAAGGGGGGGTTGTGCAGAATATGCACGTGAGTTTCTGAGGTTTGAGCGGGCTGTGAGTGTGGGAGTGTGGGAGTGTGGGCATGTGGGCGTGTGCGTGCATGTGTGTGTGCAGGTGAGTGTATATGTAGCCAGCACACACCCCACTTCTGAGTGGACTGGGAGCCTCTGTGAGGGTCAGGAGCTCCCAGCTCCTTGCTGACATTCCTGGGCCTCTGAACTTGGGCGAGGTGTCCCTTCTACAGGGACCCTCAGGGTGAGCAGCCCTGAGCAGGCGTGGGTGGTGGGCGGCTGACTCCACAGCACATCTCGAGGATGCCAGGATGCTGGTTCTGAGATAGAATAAGCTCCTTGCTGGAGGAACATGCTGTGCAAGGTGGAAAGGAACAGACAGACACTGCCCATGCCTCCCACCCGCGCAGGGCTCTGGCAGGCTGGAGATGACTGATTGCTGAGGCAGAGGCACAGATGTGGGGCCGCCCAGCCTAGGGCTCCACTGCATGGAGGCCTAATTAATGTTCTTCCTCTTTAATGTTGTATTATGCTGCTAACAAGGAGTGGCCACAAACAAGTGAGGTGGGAGACCTCTGTGTCCTCACCCCAACACTCAAACATAAAGCATTTAAAAACAGCCCGGTAGAATCCAAGTAGGACACATTTGATGATTAGTGCAGGCCAGTTTTACAGAAGCATATTCTGTTGAAACAGGTCAACCGCATTCTTTTCCACAGGGAAGACCTGGTGGGGATATGGCTGGAGTTGAGGAAGGACCTCATCAGGTTCCACTATGCTGGCTGGAGTCCACCATTCCCACATTCCCCAAGTGATTCTGGAAACTTCCTGGCTGTATTTCAGTTGCAAATTCCCCAAACCAGTTCTTGTGTCCTTGGGTTAACATGGGGACCTTCCCCCACCCAGCCCTGCTGCACAGCCCCGTCTGAGGGGGCTGGCCCCCTGCCAAGCCTGCTGCTCAGCTCAGCTGGGCAAAGGTGGGTGGGCTCCCCAGCCAAAAGAAGCAACTGCCGGAACCCGCAAAGCACACCACCAGGGAGAGTCCTGACCAACAAGGAAAGGGCCAGGCCTCAGGTTCCTGGTTTTGAGGATTCACCAGGTAAAACAAAATCAAACAGAAATCAGAGCTGAAACACCTTCAGCAGGTCGAGAAGTTGGTGAAGGATTCCAGGCTCATCTGGATTCTGAGCAGGGGACTCAGAGTGTGAATAATGCCGCAGTCTGACTGGGCACAATTCAGGAGCCACTTATCAAAAGAAACAAACTTTATTTTTAAAACTACAAACGCCAAACAAAACAGCTCCTCAGGAAAAACCCTCAGAGCCCAACTGCCACCACCGGCTTCCAGAAGCCTCTCCCCACACAAACCACACCACCTCCCACAATCCTCCTGCTCTTGAGGCCGATTGGCTGGGTCGCGTGGGCGGAGCCAAAGAAGTCCCCCAATGAGCAGTCCGTAGTCTGAAGGGCAGGGAAACAGCCCAATGAATATCACCGCAGAGGAGCCAATCAGCTAGATGTTGCTGGGGCCGCTGTGAGCCAATCATCAGCTGGCAGTCTGAAGGGCAGGGAAACAGCCCAATGAACATCACCACAGAGGAGCCAATCAGCTAGATGTTGCTGGGGCCACTGTGAGCCAATCATCAGCCGGCAGCTGGGAGTTTGCTGGCAGCTGGAAGTTTTCTGGGGCCCCTTTGGCTGTGGCTCTCAACATCAGAGAGTTAGAGAGTGGATGTTGGGGAGCTGGTGAGGGAGCCAGTGGGTGGATGCCGTGGGGAAACCTGCAGTCTCCGTCAGTCTGGGCGGCTCTCACAAAACACCAGAGCTGGGGGACTTAGATGGCAGAAACTATGCTCCTGTGGTTCTGGAGTCTGGGAGTCCAAGATAGGGGCTCTGGCTGATGGGGTTCTGGTGAGGCCCTCTTCTGCCTTGCACATGGCTGCCCCCTTGCTGTGTCCTGACACAGACAGGAGCTCCGGGGTCTCCTCTTATAAGGGTACTAATGCTGTCCTGGGGGCCCTACCCTCATGACCTTGTCAAAACTACACACCTCCTGAAGTCCCCACCTCCTAGTACCATCACACCAGGGGTGGGGGCTTCACCCTATGAACTTGGGGGGACATAAACACTCAATCCATAACACCAGAGAGTGATGGCTGGTCCCACAGCAGACACCTCCTCTAACCTGCTTCTGTGGCACTCAGTTCCAGTGTTGCTGAGGCCCACTCCCACACCATGTCAGGAAACTGGACTTCCAGGGGTCCTGTCATCTTTATTAATCCAGTGACAATAACTCCACCCCTAACTTGAGGGTTCTGGGAGTCTCTGCTTCTTTGGGGGAAAAGAAAATCCCTACTCAACTAGATCTTCTTCCAGGAAGGTTTCTAAATGCAGAAGGGAAGAGGGTCAAGCTCTGATCCTAGGGCCTGGGGTGACTAAGTCAAAGCCCTGACCACTTGGGTCACTCTGTGCTCCTGCAGCCCTCGCCAGCCCACCAGTAGTGCACAGGGGTTCAAAGTCGTCAAAGATTTATCCAGGTCGACCACCTGCAGAGCACCATGGGGTCTCCTGGACGTCACCTGGATAAAGAAGATAGGATGCCAACTTGGATCAGGAGAAGCACAGCGGGAATCAGCCGAGAGGCCAGGGAAGCTGGCTGCAGGTTCCCAGAGGCTGTGCTGGTGATTCCAGCAACTGCCTTCCACAGTCCTCAGGAGACAGCGGAAACACTCCCCACAGCGAGAGCAACTCTTCTGTTTCTACAAAGAGGACAGTATGGAAAGGGGAGGGCAGAAGAATAACCTTACTCTTCAGAGAGACCTAACAACACTAACTCGTGGAAGGACTGGGGTCAGCACTGACGGATGTCCAGCTGGCGTGAACCCTTGCTCTGATGGGATGAACCAGGATGTGGCCTCTGTGGTCAAAACCCACAATGCACATCTCACGACCAGGAAAACTCCAGGAAATTGTGAGAGAGGAGGATCCTCCTCTGTGCCTCCCTTAATTCCTTCCAAGGGTAAAGACCCCAAAGACCTAAGGACCTCCCACTAAGCTCCTCCTCTTAAAGGCCCCACCTTTTAAGCTGTCAAGGTCATCAAACCCAAGGAAAGTCTGAGAAGCTCAAGTCTAGAGGACCCCCAGGAGACAGACAACTAAATGCAATGTGGAATTGTGGAAGAAAAGAGAGGTATTGGGTGAAAACAATGGACAGTTGAACAATCTATGGTGGCAGTTAATAATAATCACTATAGCTTGGATGTAGTTTGTCTCCCAGGGGTCATGTGCTAGAGGCTTGGTCTCCAGCTTGGTGATGGTAGTGGTGGGTCCTTTAGGAGATAGAGCCTAGTGGGAGGCTTTATCCTTGGAAAGAATTAAGGTGGTTCATGAACTAATTCTCTTGAGAGGGTTGTTGTAAGAAAAGTGAGCCTAACCCTCCAAGCTCGGGTTCTTTGTTTTGCCATAAGATCTCTTGCTCCCTCACGTTTCTGTCATGGCCAATAGGCCCTCACCAGAGGCTGAACCAAAGGGCTGCCAGTCTTGAACTTTCAAGGGTTGAAACTGGGCTAAATAAATCTCTTTTCTTCATAAGTATACTGCCTCAGGTATTTCATTATAGTAATGAAAAGTGGACTGGTTAAAATATAATAGTATCAATATTGATTCGTTAATGAAAACAGAATGCACTATCGTTAAAAATTAATAATGGGGGAAATTGGGCACAGGGTATGTAGAAACTCTGTATTATATGCTCCATGTATCTGTAAGTTTAATTTTATTCTTATAAAAAAATAGCATCTATTAAAGAAACAAAAACCTGCAACAATGAGCTTTGGGATGGTCAACCTACAAGCCAGAAAAACTGCCTCTCCAGGAAATTCTTTGAGCTATTCAGTATCTTTTTAATAAAATCATTTTTTGCTTAACCCAGTTACCATGGGAGTTCTGTTGTCCTCAAACAAGAAGCTAGACTAACACATGCCCATGCTTATTTACCTACAGCATTTAAAAAAGAAAGAACTGTAGGAGATTTGGTGTCTTTTCCATTTTAAGTTGTCATCTTTTTAAAATGCAGGATAATGTCTGAGAAATACCTGGGGACAGAATCAGGACTAATGAGATAATATCTGCAATATGTGTTGAGCTCCCTGGAGCTGCTGGAAGATGAGGCACATGTATTATCATCATTAGAAAAAACATGCTTCAAAATGTCGGCAGGAAGGTGGATATATGTGGAAATCCGTTCAATTACTGGTGCTTTTCAAAATAGATGAGTTCTATAAAAGTTAAAGTGATTTTTCCCCCACAAATAAAATTTCTCTTTAGTTCCTCCATCAAACATTACTGTCTGATGATATTTCAATTATTTTTGGTTGGGCTCCCTTTGACAATATATTCAGGCAGCTTTAGTTTCTCTGTTTCCAGATTATCAAGTGGAATAGTCTCAACCTTCAAAGTCTATCTCCATTTTGAGAACTAGCATAGATCATGTGCTTTCTCTTAATGGTATTTGAAATTTCAAAACAAATATCATTATGGCCATAAATAAATCAATACAACGGTAATTATACTGGAAAATATTTTTTTAAATGGGATCTATCTTGCTCCTGCTAGCTAGACATTCTCGAATTTCAGCCCCTAAGTAGCTGGGACTACAGGCAAGCATCACCAAGCCCAGCAAATATTTTTATCTTTAAAGTTACCTTTAAAAAATGTGTCAGCTTATGTAAATACTGAGTGAGCTTGGGGTCTTGCATTTGCCCCTGTTAAAGAGGACAGAGGAGGGGGCTCTTCATGACCCTTGTAACATCCAGACTAGTATGTTATTTTGTTTTCAAAGTTCATAGGAAAGAAATAAAATCATTCCTCAGTATCCACAGGATATTGGTTCCAGCTGTCAAAATCCAAGAATGTTCAAGTTCCTTATATAAAACAGTACAGTATTTGCATATAACCTATGCACATCACTTGTATATTCAGCAATTCTCCAAAGTAGTCGTATCAGTTACAACTCCATCATGAACATCAGCAATTATTGGCTCTCTGACTCCAGTTTGGTCACCTTCAACCCAAACTAGTCTTTTTTAAAAAAAAAAAAAAACCTTACAAAAGATTCCACGAATTAGCCAATATATTCTAGAAAATTTCCAACCAATTCTCCAAAACTCTAGTTGATAAATATAAGACCTATTTCCCAAGACATAGTTAAAGATGACTTATTGAACCATTTGAAAACAAGAATTGCCAGTTTCAAAATTGGGTTAGAGGTGTGCTCACTGTTAATCAGATAGCTTATCTTTTCATGATTTAGGATTTTTGACATCTACCTCCTGGCACCAAATTCAGATTTGGTAAAAGTAGATATGTGGGTTGTTTTTTTTTTTTTTGGGCGGGGGGCACTGCTGGGAATTGAACCCAGGACCTTGTACATGCTAGGCAAGTGCTCTACTGAACCACACCTACAGCACTTAGCAAATATATTTTTTAAAATATTTATTTTAGTTTTTTTAGTGGACACAATATCTTTATTTTATTTTTATGTGGTGTTGAGGATTGAACCCAGTGCCCAGCACATGCAGGGCGAGCACGCTACTGCTTGAGCCACATCCTCAGCCCGAATTTTTCTTTTTTAAAAAATGGTAAGTAATTAGGAACTCAACATAAATTGACCTAAATGACAAAGGACATGTAGGAACTCTGCACTAAATAAGTCCATTTTTTGATAAATTTCATTTTTTGATGAAATTCATTTTAAGAGCATTGTCTTCAAATTTTTTAAGTTGAAAAATACACATAAAAAGACCATTTTTAGCAATGATTCCCAATAGTCGTCACAACTTAATTTGGCCCTGAATGTTACAACAAGGGGAAGTTTATGTTGAACCTTTCAAACGCAGTAGTTTCATATGAAGAACTTTGCTGTAAAATACCATTTGAAGGGAACTCAAGCTCTATGATTGTCCTCTAGTATCCCCCAAATAGGACAACTCCCCATCCAGCAGGTAAAAGTGTGTGTTTTTCCTTCCACAACCAACCAGCCTCTGTGGAGTGGCTTTTTCTGATTGGCATCCAAATCTTCAGCAGAGCAGAATGAACCACCTGGGGGTGTCGCACAAGCTTTCACAGAACCATCTCCTTTGTCGAGGTTTTTTTTATCTTTTTTTTTTTTTCAGTGGTAGCCCTCTGCCACTGAGCGACATCCCCAGCCCTTTTTATTATTTTAATCTCGAGACAGGGTCCTGTGAGTTGTCCAGGCTGCCCTGGAACTCGAGATCCTCCTGCTTCAGCCTCCTGATACCTGGGACTAGAGCGTTGTACCATGCTCGGTTTTACCGAAGTTTTCTCATCTGTTCCTGGGCAGAGTTTTGAAAGGGTCTCCTGATGATACATGACACGGCAGGCTCCAGGAATGGGTAGCCAGCCTTTCTGAAGCACTATCACGGCAAAACACCAATAATTTTTTAAAATACTATTTGCCCAACTTTGAAGAATTTTCCCACCACTTCGAAAATATCACAGTTTTTGTGATATCTCCAAGGCTCCAGAAAACCATGTGTCTTCCAACAGAATCTTGAATAAATTACCACACTCCATCTCCTTTATTGTTTTTTATAATAGAATCAAGAGGGGAGTTCTACCAATCTTCTACAAAACTTGAAGTTTCATGACTCAAGCTAATTCAGCTAATCATCGTCTGATTAAAAACTTGGACTGGCTTAAACAACAATCTGAAAATTTTGCTCTGATTCTTCTCCAAGAAAAACTTGGGCAGCTGTCAGAATGCAGATTTTTCACATGCGATTCTCTGCCACGAAAGGTTGGCCTTTGTTGTTGTTCTTGTTTTAATCTTGGTGATGGAAAAAGCTGAATCATACAAAACAAACCTTCAGCACTTTGTAGATTTCTGATATTATAGTCTAGTTCGGCCCAATCTTATGTGCCTCAGGAAATGAACCTCTGTGGGAAAAACAAATGTATAAGCAGACAAAAATTCTTTTAAAAATATTTTGACTTAAGAATGATTTAAATCAAAGAATTTCTAGCAGTCATACAACATATACTAAAAAAAAGCCCATCCTTGACACAAATCTGCATATATCTGACAATTAACACTGTCAAACATTTTGATTCCATCTTAAACAGTCTCCTTCTATATATTTGTTTCCACTATGTTATTACAGAATAGCTATGGCTGGGTATGTTATAGAGAAAAGAGGTTGTCGGGAATGGTGATGCAGATCTGTCATCCCATCTGCTCCAGAGGTTGAGGCAGGAGATGTGACCAGGAATGTGACCATGAAATTGGTCAGCCACGCCAGGTTCCACGCCTGTGGAGTGATGAAGGGGTGGGTGGCTGGTCCAGGCCTGCCATCATGTCTGCAGGTGGGATGCTGAAGTCACTTTAGCGCCCAGGAACCTTGTCCTTGGCCTACCCCATTTAGTGACACCAAGGCAAGGTTTAATAATTTTTCTTGACAATCGTTAGATGCTGTCCTTATGTTAGGTCAGGACAAACACTAATCTTTTCCGACAGAGGAGAGTCTCTGCACCTATTTTTATTCTTTGTTACAGAGTATATGAATGCCAATGTTATTTTAAAGACATATTCATATTTATATTTAAACAGAAAGCACATATACTGTGTAGTAAGAAGCAGCAGAACAAATTGGGTTTTATAGGCAGGTAAATATCATACATTGCATTAGCACACCAATTTCCTCTCGATGTTTTCTTGCTTTTTTTTCCTTCCTAGCCTCTCCATTCCAGAAACTTGTTAGTATTTATTCCCTGTGGTTTGTGTCATAAAATAAATGTAAATTCGTCATTTTCCAAGTACAGATGAACCCAACTTAACAACAGTTCAACTTGATTTCTGACTTTACAATGGTGCAGACTTCTAGGTTGTCTGATTACAGCCTTTCATTGTCTTTGAGCTACTTTGTGCCTCAGCAAGTTGTAGGTCACTGTTAGTTTCCGAGGGCCACCATGAGGCAGTCTCTGAGACCAGGGGACTGAGAACAGCAGACATTTCTTTCTGGGGCTCCAGAGGCTACAGGTCTGAGATCAGGGGGAGCTCTCTCCCACATTCTCCCAGCTCCTGGTGGCTGAGACAGTGCTCTGGGTGCCTCAGAATGGACTGGATACACCCTCTGACCCCTGCCTCTCTGTTTACATGGCCTTGGCACTGGGCCTGTGTCACTGTATCCAAATTTTCTTCTAATGAAGATACCAGTCCTATTAGACTTAGGGTTTACGCTAATCCACTATGAGTTAATCTCAACTTGATTACATCTGCAAAGACCTGATTTCAAATAAGGTCAAGTGCTCAGGTTAGGGGTAGAAGTTTTGGTGGACACTGTTCAACCCAGTTCAGTCACTGATAGCGCTGCTTGTTTATAGATATGCAAATTCCATCCGCTTCAGAAGAGGTTCAGCTGACTTCTTGCCCGGCTGCCTTGGAAAACCAGCTAGCTGCCTTCATCTGCATGCTATTTCAATATTTCTGATCTATAAACACATCTGCTCTTAGCCTTCTCTTTAAACTGGTTGGAACAGCTACCTAGTTTCTTCATTCACTAAATAAAATCTTTAAAATTTTTGTCTGTATG
Organism: Urocitellus parryii; assembly: GCF_045843805.1. Lineage (NCBI taxonomy): Eukaryota > Metazoa > Chordata > Mammalia > Rodentia > Sciuridae > Urocitellus > Urocitellus parryii. Next base: position 1,000,929 of record NW_027554225.1, read on the forward strand.
GGAGTGGTGATCTTACTTTTTATTATTAATATTATCTTCTAACAGTGAAAGGAGAAGGATGAAGAGAACTCCAGGGACTCCCCGCCTCTCCTCCCTGGCCCTGGCCAGCCCTGAGAGAACTGCAGAAGCAGGCCAAGGTGGTTCTGGGCCATGGCTGCCTTCTGTGGGGTGCAACTCTACCTGCTCAGCCTCTGGGAGACATTCTCTTGGGTTCTCTGTCCTGCCACTCAGCTGGGGCCCTCCCCTGGTGGCTGAGCACCTGAGCCAAATGCCTTCCTGCCCCAAGGCCACCAGGCTCAGGGGAATAGCCACAGAAGATGAGGGACCCACCAGACAGCCCCCCATCTCCTGCCTTTTGAGAAGCTGCTGCTGCAGCTGGCCCAGCTTTATCACCACCGAGTGTGACTTCTAGCCATGTCAGGGGACTGCTCTGCTTTCCCGTTCCTCCCTGGTTCTCCCTGAACTCAGGGTAGCATGACATCTGTTCCCTCTCTTAACACTCGCTTCCTCTGGCACAGCTGACCATGGATAAGTAGGAAGTCAGCTCTTACAAATTGGGAAAGTTTTCAGATCAATCACTGTTTAAATTGCTTGTTTTTCTTTTTGGAAAAGGACAATTTATTTTTTTATAATATTTCATATTTGTAAATTTTTGTTAGTGGCCTCTGTGGTAGGTGACTTGGCCTAAATTTTCAAAGCCTTTGAATGATATTTGAACAACAGAAGGACTCAAGGAAACTCTTGGGGGTGATGGATATGTTTATTACCTGGATACGGTGATTGCAAAAGGAGTGTATATGTATGTCCAAACCTGCCAAATTTCACATGCTTATTAAGTGCAGGGTTTTTTGTTTTGTTTTGGTACCAGGGATTGAACCCAGGGGTAGTTAACCACTGAGCCACATGCCCAGCCATTTTATATATATATATATATATATATATATATATATATATATATATATATATATATATATATATATATATATTATTTTGAGACAAACTCTTGCCAAGTTTCTTAGGACCTCACTAAGTTGCTGAAGCTGGCTTTGAACTTGTGATCCTCCTCCCTCAGCCTCCCAATGCTGAGGGCCATTACCAGCTGCTAGGACTATAGGCATGCACCACCAGGCCTGGTAGGTGCAGTATTTTGATGTCCAATAAAGCTGGGAAACAATATAGAAATTCCACTTGCAATAATAACCAGAAAGACACAAAGCAATAGTGAGCTAAGATATACATAAAAATGTGCATTGTGCCTTTGTTTAAAACCACAGGAAATAAAGTAAGGTCTCATCAGAAGTGGACTGTGTGAGCACGTGAGGATATCACTATACACAACTCATTGTCATGCGCATATCAAGAAGATTGTGGATTTTAATTTGTACATTAGTTTGCTAGGACCTCCATAACAAGGTACCATCAACCAGGGAGCTAAAAGAAGAGAAACCTGTCTTCCCTGATGTCTGAGTCTGGACGTCTGATATCACGCGGGACATGCTCTCTTTGAGTCCTGCAGGGGAGGCCCCTCCTTGCCTGTTCCAGCTCCAGGCGGTCCCCAGCACTCCTGGGTGCTCCTTGGCTTGTCACTGTGTCACCCCACCACCATCTTCACGTGGCATGAAGGTCTCTTCCTCATGTCTCTCTTCTCCTCTTAAAAGGAAACCAGTCACACTGGATTAAGGGCCCAGCCTAGCCTACTACGACTTCATCTTAACTAATCACATCCACATTGACCTTATTTTCAAATAGGTTTTCATGCTTAGGTACTGGGGCTTAGGACTTCAGTGTTATCTTTTGGGGGAACACAATTAAACACATGAGAGCATGGCAAGAGACCTACAACAGCCAGGCATGGTAACACACCCTGCAACCCCTGCTATTCCAGAGGCTGAGGTAGGAGGAGGGCAAGTTAGAGGCCAGCCTCAGCAATTTAGCAAGACTCTGTCTTAAAATAAAATAATAAAATAAAATAAAATAAAATAATAAAATAAAATAAAATGCTGGGGACATACCCCAGTGGAAAAGCATTTACTTAGCATGCATGAGATCCTTGGTTCTACCCGACTACTCCCCCCACCAGTAAAAAAATTAGCTACAACATATTCTTAAGCAGAAAGAACTAGTTAGAAGATACTATCGTGGGCTGGGGATGTAGTTCAGTGGTAGAGTGCTCACCTGGCATGCTCATAGCCCTGGGTTTAATCCCAGATCCCACCAGAAATTATTTTTGTTGTTGTTTGAGAAGATACCTCCTCCTCCTCCTCCTCCTCCTCTTCCTCCTCCTCCTCCTCTTCCTCCTTCTTCTTCTTTTTGTTTTTTCCCCCTTGTAACAGAGATTGATTCCAAGGGTGCTTAACCACTGAGCCACATCTCCAGCCCTTTTTAAAATTTTTATATTTTGAGACAGGGTCTTGCTGAGGCTGGCCTTGAACTTGCCATCCTCCTGCTTTAGCCTCCTGAATCCTGGGGTTACGGGAGTGCGCTGCCACCTGGCCTGGCAGGAGACACCATCTTGTTCATTCATGGGAGAGGTCTGGTGAATCCCACAGGATGGCAGGAACTGCGGATCATCTTTCAAGGGTGAGCACCAGCCACACTGTCTCCTTGAGGCCTGGTTCTGACTGAGGAGGAACTCGTGAGCCTTTGAAAGTCAGATTGTCCATGCTTTGTGGCCCTCCCAAGGGTCAGAGTCAGGTGAACAGATTTTGAGTCTGAAGATTTCAAAGGTGTGACTGCTCCCTTGAGACCAGAGAACACCAATGTTGTGTGACAGCCAAGCCAGGGAACTGGCCTGGGTCCTGGGGGGTTGTATTGGGCAGCCCAAATGCACAAGAAATAAGCAACATGTAAAAAGGAAAAATAAACTTTAGGTGGCTTAGGCTTGCCCAGGGACAGGTTGGCGGGTGGAGGAAGGCTGTGGGGTGTAGGAATTCAGTGATCTGCTAGGTGTCGGGGTGGGAGGGAGCGGGCTAATCCAAATCAGACCGGGCTTGCAGAAGTCTGTAAGGTTCTGGAAACTTCTCTGTGTTTGTTATTCCTGTGGGGCTGCCCTGGGCCACAGGGAAAGAAGACAGGCAGGTTGGAGGCCCCTGTGTTCTGCTGTAGAGCTCTAACGGGCCCCAGCTATGGTTGTGGTAAAGAGGACCCTGATGGAGCAGGAAGCTCTTGCACGGCAGAAGGATGGACAGTGGGCTGGGCTCCCTGAGGGCCCCAGGGTGGACCCACCAGTCCTTGGCTTGTGGCACCTGGGCTTGTGGCATGGACCATCGATGATGGTGATGGCATCTGTGCCTCATCCATCCCCAGCTTTCCTTCCCCACCCCCATACCGGCCTAACCACTGAGCCACAGTCCCCACCCTTTTTATTTTTTATTTTGAGACGAGGTCTTGCTAAGCTGCCCTGGCTGGTCTCGAGCCTGGGATCCTCCTGCCCCAGCCTCGGGTGTGCGCCACGCTCAGCTCCTTTACCATCTCTCTGCCTGGATTTTCAATCTTCCAGCCTTGGACCCAAGTCAAGTGGCTGAGCTCTGTTTCTCCCATTTCCTTCTGGCCTGCAGTGTCCCTGGAGGCTATGCTGAGCTCAGGAGGACAGCAGCCGTCCCCCAGGACCCGCTGGAGAGACAAGGGCTGGTGTTCTGCAGAACAGAGCTAGGCCCATTCTGGCACTTAGGCAATGCCACCGTGTGCCAGGCACTGTTTAAGCATTTGACATAAATTAGCTCACTCAATCCTCACCAGAGAACTACGAGGAAGCCACTATTCTTATTCCTGTCTCTACAACAGCAGAAATACTGTTCTACTTGTCAAGAGGAGTGACTCTGGAGGCTGAGGCGGGAGGATTGCAAGCTGGAGGCCAATCTCAGCAGTTTATCGAGGCCTTGAGTATGTCAGAACCTGTCTCAAAAAATAAAAAGGACTGTGGATGGAGTTCAGTGGTAGAACATTCTTCCCTTGTGCAAGGCCCTGGGTTCAATCCCCAGCACCAAAAACAAATAAGTATAAAATAAAATAAAAAGGAGGACCTGAAGAATGGGGTTTATTTCTGAGGGCTCCTGTGGGTGGGGAGCTGCCAGGCACGGTCTTCATCATCCGGGTCTTTCTGTGGGATACCGTGCAGCAGCCTCTGGGGATCGGGCAGGGTGGGCTTCCCCAGCCTTGGGGAGTCTGGGGTAAACACTGACCTGCCACAGGAGGAGGAGCTAGTGGCACCGGCACCAGAACCAGGGGTCTCCTGTGCTGAGGTGGGTGGAGGGAGGGAGTCCTTTCTCAGTTGAGGCTAAAGGCTCGGGGACTGGGCTACAGCACTGCAGGGTTCCCCTGAAGCCCTGGGGCAGGGCCTCCAGCTACTGGGTGAAGACAGGGGAGGAGCTGGGTGGCCCTTCCCTCCCCAAGGGCTGCGGGTTAATAATAGCAGCTAATGCTAACCCAGGCTGTCTCCGTTGCAGATTTCACTTCACCTTATTCTGCATGTTACCTTCCTCATTTTCTATTAAAACCGTAGGATGTGGTGTCACAGTCCCTGGAGAGGAAAAATAACTCAGGCTAAAAAGGATGGAGTTTTTGAAAAATATACTGAATGTCACAAACCCTCAGAAAAATCATGAAGGCGTAAGTTAGTTACCTTTAAGTGAGCCCATCTGCGTACCTGTCTTTCAGAGTAGCACATGGGATATCCTCAGTGCTCCCCAAACCTCCCTGTCCCCTCCTGATGAAAGGTCAACACTCTTTGTTTTTCAACACTGAGATTAGTTGTGCCTGATTTGTAAACTCCTATGAACGGCATTGTATGTAGTGTGTGCTTTTGTGTGTTTGGCTCGTTTGAATCAGCCTTCTGTGAATGACCTTTCCCTTGCTGTGGTCTGTGGCATAGTCCTTCCATTTTCTTTCTGTACACTACTCCACTGTAAAAGTAGACTGTGACTGTCTTATCCAGTCTGCTGTTGTTAGAAGATACTTGTGCCCCACTGTGATGAGTGGAGCTCCTGTGACTACTTTGCTATTCCAGTCCCTGTCTTATGGAACACACATGCTTATTGCCACTGGGTGTACACAGCAGCGAAGGACTGCAGCCTTGGGTTGGTGCCACGTGGGGTGTGAACCTAGGTAAGATCATGCTCAACCCAAGAACAGTGCCAGATTCCACCAGGTGCTCTGGGGGGTTAGAGCTGGGGCGTGGAGGCCAGGTGGTAGTGGGGGACACCTGATGGGGCAGTGGGGGGTGCGAAGCAGGAGCGAAGGCCGTCTGAGGGTGACTGAGAGAAACAGCAAGCTGGCTATCTCTATGGGGGTCCCTGGCAGATGTGATGTCACTGTGTGTGATGTGGAAGGTGGAAGGAGGAACCAGTTTGGTCTGGCTGAACAGGATCTCAGGACACCTAGGAACCTCCAGGGGTCTGGGACTCCTGCTGAAGGTGAGATTGCTGGGGAGCACAGGCACAGAGAGGAGAGAGCCTGTGAGTGCCTGCGGGGGGGGGGGGGAAGGGGCGGGGCAGGGAGAGGGCAGGGCTGCCAAGGGCCCAGAGAGCCTCCCTCGTGCAGGGCACACCCTCTCTCAGTGCGTCCCTGTTTAACGGGCCCAGGTTGTTTTGCTGGGTGGTACTTAACCGCCTGGGCATTGTGTCTGCAGGGAGGGTGGACAGCAGTTCCCCAGAGGAGGGCCAGCCTACTGCAGGAAGGGGGGAGTCAAGAGCCGGGCATGGAGAGGAGTTGGCAAGAGGACTTTATGTAAGACCCGGAAGAATTAACCTGAGGCAGGAGAAGAAAAGAGAGAAAGAAGGTGTGAGCTGGGAGATAAAGGAGTTGGAGATTGCAGGACCTGGGAGGTCCCCTGTGGTGCAGATCCACAGGGACTCTGGAGAGAGGAGGGTGGAAGAGTCTGTGCCCCAGGGCTCCTGTGGCTGGAATAAAGTAAAGGCCGTTTTTCCACATTCACAGGAAAACCCTGGGCCTGAGACTCCCCCTCTCAAGGCTGAGAGTCTCTGACATCAACACTTCTGCCTGAGCGCCTGCTACTGCTGAGTGGCAGACGTTCCCGAAAGGCCACGAGGTGAATGAATGGCGAGCATGTGATACCAGGAGTCCCTACAGAGGAACAGTGGTGATTTGTTAGAGAGAGAGAGAGAGAGAGAGAGTGCAAGAGAGAGAGCAAGCGCGCTTATGTTGGGTGAGGGACAGTTGTGATTTCATATTGAACACAGTCAGATTTTCTGCTGGAGACAGTGACGGCAGGTCTCTAGGAGATGGACGCTCTGCAGGATGACAGCGTCCTGGAGCGTGCTGCATTGTGTGGGAGGAGCGGGCAGGACTGGGGAAGACCCTGTAGGTGAGAAGGCCCAGGAAGAAGAGCAGGCAAAAGGGCTGCGTGAAGGAAAGGCGGATGGGAGGTAGGAGTCCCTGGGTGCTGGCTAGGGGAAAGAAAGTTAGGTCAGCTTGAGACATGGTTAGGGTTGAGGGAAGAAGTTTTAGGAAACAGATCAGCATAGTTCAGAAATCTTCCTCCAAGGGCAGATTATGGGAGCCAAAGATGGAGGTAAGAAGTGGCACCATTTTTTTTCTGATAAAAATCTGGGGAAGAGGACTGGGGATGTGGCTCAAGTGGTAGCGTGCCCGCCTGGCATGCGCGAGGCACTGGGTTAGATCCTCAGCACCACATAGAAATAAAGATGTTGTGTCCACCTAAAACTAAAAAATAAATATTTTAAAAAAATCTGGGGAAGAGCAGATTGGGCCCAAGATTTTGGGACACAGAGAGTGGAGAAGATTGAGATGGTGAGCAGTTAGGGACAATGTGATATGACACAATAATATGGTTATTGCCTTAGGTCAAAACGGAATGTGATACTCTGCCCTCTGAGGGGTGGGTGTGTGGCATCTTCCTGCCAGTTTGGTATTATAGCTCTTCTGAGCTCTGTGGGACACAGGGGACGGGCCCTGTGTGACACCATTAGCAGTAATGCCACAGGTGTCCTCTCCTGCACCCTGGCCCCAGCGCCCTGGGGTGTAGTTAGGCTTCAGTGACATCTGAGAGGAGTGGAAGGAGAGACTTGGGTGTTTCTTCCAGTTCTTGGCCAACAAATCCCACTATCCAGCATGAGTCAGCGTTGGCCTTGCCCTGCCTCTGGGTGGCGAGGACCGGGAATTGGCTTGCTCCCTCAACACTTAAGCCCTTTCTGCTCCACTCGATGATGTGAGAACTTTATTGAGGTCCTCTTCTTCTCAGTAACATCTCAAATATTCGGTAACATCTTTGTTCCCTTCCGATTTGAATGATGCCCAGCCCCTGCGGCTGGCGACTCTCCCGACACTAGCTGCACATCTTGTGAGCAGGGCGCAGGCGCAGGATCTTGCCATCCAGAGTAATTGGAAGTAGGACGGTGCTGGGTCCCTTTCCATCCCTGCCAATGCCTGGTGTGGGTGTCTAGAATAAATACATAAATGGCAGATCAACACTGAATTAATAAATACCAGGCAGGGGAGGAAGGGGAAGAGGTCTAACAGGTCTCTAGGCGCCCCTGAGGCATCCATGCAGGCTGGGGGTGGGGTGGGGGGTGTCCCTGGGAGCCAGCTGCTGTCACAGGGAATGTGAGTGTGAGTCACTGGGTGAGGCACCATGAGGAAATCTGTGACAAAACGTGCATATTGAGAAGTGGAGGGTGCATCTGCTGTGCTCATGAGCCAGTTGACTGAGTAACTCCAGATTAGGAGAGGGAAGAATAGAATCCGGGCGTGTATGTCACCCTGTACTGGGATCTTTCTGGTCCTAAAAATAAAATACCAGAATGTTCTGGTGAATTGCTCAAGAGAGCTACATCCTCCCAGCCACAACCCAGATGCAGTCACACTCAAGTGCAGAAAAGCTGCTGACGGAAAGTAGCAGCTGTGGGCGAACCTCAGTCCCCTCTCAGGGTCACACTCTTGCCTAGTACCTGCTGCAGCTGCTCTAATCCCTTCCGGGTCGGAAGGAGGGCAGCTGCTCTAGGAGGTTGGGTGGGGGCTCAGCCATCCCTTCATTTTCTCCAGAAATGCTTCCTGGGGCCCTCAGAGCCACATGCTGCTTTACGACACAACAGGGACCACTCTGCTCCGGACGATTCACGTCCAGCTCACCCTCCTAGCCATGCCCCTCTGCAGTCCTGTGTGAGTGTCAGTCCCCTTCCTGTGGCCCCAGGACCTTGGGGAGCATGAGATATGTGCATCCCTACTTCCAGGTCCAGCCCTGCTGAGCTGGGTGCCCCCAGGATGGGCCACTGGCATGAATCCCGGTGGCTGCGGCTGTGCCCCCTCACTGTTTAGGCAGGAATGGGCCATGTCAGTGTCACCTATGGCCCAGGACTGGAAGTACCCACAGCTGTAACAGAAGAGAAGTCCCAGGGCAAACAGCAGGGCAGCGATCCAAAGAGCCACAGGAGCAGAAGGGAAGGGAAGGGAAGGCATTGCCTGCTTGCTTTACAGGTCACAACATGGGCAGGTTCCCCGAGAAGCAAGGAAGACCTCCAGTTTTCAAATACATACACACGTCTGTGTGTGTGTGTGTGTGTGTGTGTGTGTGTTTTATTTTTATTTATTTTAGTATTGAGGATTGAACCCAGGGGCCATTTAACCTCTGAGCCGTATCCCCAGCCCTTTATATATATATCTGAGTCAGGCTTTGAACCTGCAGTCCTCCTGCCTCAGCCTCCTGAACCCCTGGGATTACAAATGTGTGCCACCACCCAGCTAGTCAAGAGTTTTAAATGAGTAAATAAAAGTGGAAAGTGCGACTTGGGAAGATATCTGCAGCAGGTTGGCTATAAAGGAGGAGTGGGGCCAGGGAAGTGGAGGTCTGAGTGCAGGAGAGCCTGGAGGAGGGGCCCTGGGGCTATTCCCAGTCCTAAGGGCTTAGGGTTTGGAGGCTGAGAAGGGTCAAAGTTCAGGGAAGCTGCTGACCAGAGGGGACTCCAGGTGGTCACACAGGTGACTGCTCCCTCCCTTCTCTGCAGAGAAGGAGGTGAGGGCTTTAGGGGAGCGGTGGGCAGGAAGGAAGTCGGGCAGATTTGAGAATCCTGCTTTGGGGCCTGGAAGAGGGCATCCGGAAGGCTGCTGGAGTCAGGGTCGGGCAGGGAGAAAGGAGCCTGTAAGAGAGGGACTCTGGGACACATCCCCTCCAGGGCGTGGACAGGAAGAGAGTGTTACCAAATGCTGCATCCTTGTCCCCAAGGCCAATCCAATAACAAGGATATGGTTTTGAGAAAAAGGGAAAGGAAGTTTTATTGTTTTGCTAGCAAAGGAGGGACACAGGGAGTCCTGTCCCAGGGGCTGTGATTCCGTCCACCAGGGGGAACAGGGTTTTTTATAGAGGTGATTCAAAGGCTACCTTCCTCATGTTCTCTGTCGGAGTTGGAATTCACTGGTTAATTGGGGAGACAGTCATTTCTGAGATCTGGTGCCATCCCAAGTCTGGATGACCTCATTCCTGTGGTGGTTGTACTCCAGGACGGTAACTCTGCCTAGGATGGGGAAGAAAGGTGATCCTGTTCCCCTGAGATTAGGGAGCAGAGAGATTAGAGAGGATCAAGGAGAGGAAGAGAAAGAAACATGTTCTTTTAAAAATACGTTGCAGTGGCAGAGCAGCGAGGGCTAGATTCAAGGCATAAAGTGGACCCCTGTCACAACAGGACCGCAGGAAGGACAGGAACCCCGCAGCTAGCAGGCCTGCTGCCCACTTCCTTCAGGTCTCGATTCAAAATCCACTTTCTCAGCAGGACCATCTCTAATCTTCTCTCAGCTAAAATGTAACCCCTGTTTTCTTTGCCTGTTGTGCCTTCCACTTGGCACATAACACTATTTAACATACTATGTTTCCATCTTTTTTATTACATGTTTCTTCCAGGGGAATGGGAGCACTTAAAGGGCAGATGTGGTGGGTAGAATTGTATCCCTTCCTAAATTCACACTAGGGTCCAAACTTTCAGTATGTCAGAAAGTGAATTTATTTGGAAATAGGGTCCTTTTAGATGCAGTTAGCTAGACAGGTGCCACACCCCTACTGGTTCAGAAGGTGGCTTTTGAAGGGCTGGCAGCACCAGCAGGTGCGGACCCCCCAAGTTTCCTTGTTTTGAATCCCCAGCAGTCTGAGAAGGGTGGTCACACACAGCGAGATCCGAGTCTGGCTTTGTAGGGAAAACTCCCAGTCAGAAACTGGTCTCGGATCTGGGTGCAGCCCAGGGCCAGCGTCTTCCAACCTGGAGGTGGGTTTTTACAAAGTCCCTGAAGATCCAGTGTGATGTGTGAATGGCTGAGGAAAGGTCAGGTTCCTGATCAGCTGTGCTGTACACCTGCAGAAAGACCTGCGACAGGAACCTGGGGGGTGTGGGGGATCACAGGTCCTGAGGAATCACCTGCCCTTTTGTCCAAAGGGATTTGTTGAGCATCAACCCAGGTGGTGAGGCACCCTCTTAGAGGCTGGGAGTTCAAGAAATGAGTAAGACTTTGTCACTGCTGACTCTCAGGTTACAAAGGGAGATGACAGTTTGACAAAAATGTATTGGAAAACAGAATAATGAGCACTGTTATCAGGACCAGTGATTGGGAGAAGGGTGGAGTTTTTCCTGTTCTTGGGAGAGCAACTAGAGAGGTTGTCACTTCATATAAGCCTCCCAGGAGTGGTCTTTAAATTCCATCAATCTTGATGCAAAGGAGGACCCAAGTCTTGTCCTGAGAGTAAAAGGAGCTTTCCTGTCATACCCACTATTGTTAATTCCAGTGGGAGAAGACTGCAGAATGGCAGTTAAGTGTCACAGGCAGAATACTTCCCTCAAAGGAAATGAGGTTCCTTCACCGCTATGGGAGTCTGATTCGACCAGGAGGGATCTAAGGGTCAAACAGCAACAGATCTCTTCATCAGGAGATCCAGACACTCACAGAGGGAGCTTTCTTTGTATTCCCAGCAGATCTCAGTGGTATCTGGTCTGGCCATTCTCAGGTTAACTTGAGGACACTCAAGGTGACTTCCTCTTAGGGTGGACAACTCAGGGAAATTTGCAAAAATTCTAAAACAAATCATTTTGGTTTTACTTGAATTGCTTTTGAAAAAAGAGTAAGAGATGTCCTGTCCCTCATTAACTAAGGCTTCTCTGGAGGCAGTGGCAGAGTGGGAGGAACCTGTTGAGAACCTCAAAGGCTCCAGCCTTTACTTTCTATACTTTCTTCTTTACTTTCTATAGATCTCTCTATATTTTGGCTATGAACCACCATCTTTTAAAAGGCAGCACAATAAGTTTTTCCAACATTTAATATTTTTGTCTCATTTGACTTTTTTTTAGAAAAATTTTTTTTTCCATTTCACTTGCTTTTTTAGTTGCTAGCATGGAAACCAACTCTTGGAAAGCTCAATCAACAATGACAAAAACAACAGCAGCAAAGGAATGTGTGAGATGGAGATACCTCAAGAGATCTCCTTTAAATTCATGGTCAGGATCGCCTCCAAGCAAGAATCTCCACTGGAATTTGGTTACATCATTCTAGAACAATAGGAGACAAGTCCAATGTTTGCATTGAGATCTTCCTGTCTAAGACCAAGGTACCATGCTCCAGTCTCTTTCCCTGAGGAGAATTTTCAGGTATACCTTAAGTTTCTTCTTGATATTCTAGAAACATATATTTGAATAACAGCAATGAAAAAAATATTGTAGTTCAAGAAACTCAAGCCACTCAAGGTGGGCCGCTCTTCTAAGGAAACACCTGGGAAAAGGTGCCTTTGTGTACATCAGAGAAAATGCTAGAAATACCCTAAACATCAAGAGTAGGAGGTTGGCCCGGTGTGGTGGGACACCAGGGTCTCAGGAGGCTGGGGGCAGGGGGATGGCAAGTTGGAGGTCGGCCTGACTTTAAGATAAAAAATAGAGGCCTAAGGATATAGCTCAGTAGCAGAGCTTTCCTAGATTCCATCCCAGTAGAGGGTGTGGGGGACTAGGAGATTGGTGAAACAAATAATGAATACCCAAAATTAACACATTCAGAATTGGAGCTATCACTGCAGCTTATAGCTGGTGTAGCCATAATCAGAAGCTCCTTTGTTTGATACCACAGTGTGCTCTTTACCCCAAGCAAAGCAGCCTTCCCTACCACAAAATAAAAAGCATTTCTCATTCATTTCATGTGGGCTGATTCTCCTGGTGAATAAGCCAACAAATTTGGAGAAGCAGCTCCCACAGAGCAACTTGTACCATCAGGTGAAGGGATGCTTTCTTTTTAATAATAATGAAATTTAACACTTATAGTGTGCTCAGTTCCAAAAGGTGTAAAGGCTTAAATCCATTGTCATTCAAACTTCCATTCAGTCCCTGGAGGTGGTGACTGCTAATTTTATGAATGTGGGGCATGTGGGTTTACATCCATATTCCAAATAAGGTGGGGACGGCACTATAGGTACCTTCTGTTTTCATCTTTAAAAAGATGTATACTGCTTGCAATTTTAAAAGGCCTGACACAGAAAGGTAACCAAACTAGTGCTGATTTTGTTTTCATGGCCCAAAAGAAATTATTCATCTGAAGGAATTGTGTAATGTATATCTTTGAAAATCATAAGTTAAAACAATCTGGGAGAATTTAACACAATTCCTTGAAATGTTATGGATTGCAAAGTTAGCCTGAGTTGGAAGTTCTAAGCTATTTTCTCTTCCTATGTAGGTTTTGTACACATAGTATATACATGTTGGCTTTACAAAAATACTTGTTTTTCAGCTGTCTTCCAGAAAGGTTGAGAATATTTTGTCTTTGTGGTAATGTGGAGTTTATTTTTAAAAGATGGGGTGGGGATGGGGACCCATCTGGGCTAGTTCTTTGCCAGGGACTTGTTACTCTTTCCCTTTTACCCTTCTGTAGTGCTGGGACATAATCTAGAGCCCTGGCAGGCTAGGTAAGTGCTTTACCACTGAGCTGCACCCCTACCCCCTGCTCTTGTTTATCTTTAAGTGAAAACCATTCCAGTATTATTTGGACTCATATTTCTAAGAAAGAAAAGAAGGAAGTGGTAAACACTGAACACAGCCTTAATTCCCTCGCTTAGTGGCATGGGTGATAAGGACCAACTTGCTTTAGAGTGCCCCAAAAGTATATGTGGGCAGGGCGCCCTGTCCTTCAGCGTTCTTATTTTAACCAAACCGGACCTCTGGGCGGGAGGGGGCAGTTCAATTTGTAAGTCCCCTGGCTGCTTTTAACAGGCATTTGGAAAGGCTAACACAAGAACTGTCGACCTTGAAAGGGGAAATTCCCAGTGGGAATTTATGCATCTGTAGCTAGTTACAGAAAAAGGTAAAAAGTAAACCATTATCTGTGGTGTTTTTGGCTTCAGAAAGAAATCCCCGAGTACAGAGCGAAGCCGGTGAGGCCAGGTTCTCTGCCAACTCCGGGTGCATTCAGGTGCGGACTCGTCTTCACCAGAAATCGCTGCTTGGGTCCCACCGCCCTTCCTGGCCAGGTTCTGGGGCAGAGGTCGTTCCTGCTCATCTGGCGACACTGGAAGACACTGGGTGACCACAACAGTGTGTCGGGCCCAGCGCAGTGTGGCAGTAGGGGTCCAAGGGCTTCAGAGTTCGAGTCTCTCTGGGGCCCATATCACTAACCGGGGATTTTGGACCAAGTTGCCCACCGGTGCCCCTCGGCTTGCCCGGCTGCACCTGGGGTCCCCACACCTCGCCTCCAGTGGTTGCATCCGCACAGTGTCGTTCCTCTTTGGACGAAGGTCTCCCACGAGTGGGCACCTGGTGGGCCCACGAAGATAGGCGCAAAAGAAGGAAGGAAAGGAGGTGGGTGGGCTGAGTGGAGGTTTTGGTCTCCAGGTCGGTCCCCGTGACCCATGGCACTGCTTGTCAGACAGGGCAATGACACGGGGCTCGGGAGGTCCTCACCAGGCGCCTACACGCTCCCTCTCTTCCACTAGGAGACGAGTCACGACGCATCTACCTCACCAAAGCGAGGGGCTCTCTGGCAACCCTCCCATGCTCTTCCTCCTCAACCCGCACCCAGACACTGAGAGGTCAGGCTCAGCCTGGGGTGTAAGTTCGGGACCCCTGGTCGACCGCCCCGGCCTGCGGCCCTTCTCTCAGCTCTTTAGGGCCCAATCGTTGGTTTCCAGGGTAGATCTGTCACAACTCTGTAGATCCCACCCACCACGTGACATTGCCCTGAGGCGGGGAGCTTGGGGTCCCTCATGGCTCGGTTCGGTTGCAGATCCTTTTCACCTAGATGCTCCCCCCAAGTTCCTAACGCTTCCCTACTCCCCAGGATTGCTCTTTTCCAACCCACCTGCAAGCCATGGCTGGCCCCGGTTCTGCGTGACTTGCGGTCTCTGTCAAGCCCTCCATCCCTCCGGGGTGAGGCTCGCCCACGGCAGCGACAAGCCCCCAGTTCAGAGGGGCAGCACCGGCTGGGCACTGTTCTCCCCACCGGCCTGGGACCTCAGAGAACGGCTTCTTTCTTGCACCCGAACTCCGCGAGTGGTGCGCCCGGGATTCCCCGGCCTTCAGCGGCCACGGCCGGGGCAGACTTGGTCCCGGAGTCTGGGCTCCCGAGAGGTGACGAAACGGGCTCCGAGCTTCTGCAGCGGCGAGAGAAAAATGCCCCCACTCCGGCCCCGGGGCCTGGAGCCCTCTGTGGGGGAGAGTCCCAGGGGCTGGTGGTTTTTCAAGTTGGAAGCGGGCTCTGCCCTCAGCGTCCCCTGACCCCACCTCCGCCCCTGTCCCCAGCGGGCTGGTAGAGGGCGGGGCGGGGCCGCTCATCGCCCCAGACGCTAGCTTTCGGCTTCTGTAGTTACTGCTTCTGATTCTCCCGCGCCTGCCTTTCTCGTCTCCAGGCAAAGCCGCTGGGTCCTGCGAGGCCTGGGCTTCGCTCTGAACTCTTGACAGGGACGCGCCCCGCCCCCCCCCCCCCCCCCGCCCGCAGCCGCCTGAGCCGCGCTCAGAAACCCCCTCTGCTCCTCCCACCCCCGGGGGCTTTTCTCCAGTCTTCTGTGACTTCTCCTGAGCGCAGCCGCATGGCGCTGATTTCCGCCGGGCTGGAGTGCTCGGGCCATGGCTTTTCTGGGGACGCACGGGGCGAGGAACGGTGACCTCGGTACGCGTCCCGCGTCCTCGTTTTCCTGCCAGCGCGGGGACCCCCGGCCCGCGCCCCGGCCGCCAGCACGGTGCTGCTGGCAGGGCCGGGCCGGAGGGCGGTGGGGCGCGATGCTTGTCCTCGCAGCCGCCGACGGCACCCCGGGGCGCGGAGACCCGGGACGACCCAGCGGACTACAAGGAATACGAAGACTTCTCGAGTCTGGCCGACACCCGCAGCATCGCTTCGGACGATTC
Organism: Urocitellus parryii; assembly: GCF_045843805.1. NCBI lineage: Eukaryota > Metazoa > Chordata > Mammalia > Rodentia > Sciuridae > Urocitellus > Urocitellus parryii. Next base: position 1,016,255 of record NW_027554225.1, read on the forward strand.
CTTCTACCCTCCTGAAGGCGAGGACGAGTGTAGCGAGGTGAGCTCGGACAGCGTCTCAGAGGGCTTCCCAGAGGCGGCCACCTTCCTGCGCGCCGCCTGCGCCAACGACGTGGGGCTGCTGCAGGCGCTGGTGCGGCGGGGCCCGCGCGTCGAGGAGGCGCAGGAGACCGACCGCAACGGCCGGGTAAGCGGGCGTCCCCGCAGGGCTGTGCTCTCTTCGCTCGGTACCCTCTTTCGCCCCGGCACTCCCCAGATCCAGGCCCAGGCCGGCCCCGCGGTTACCCCGGCCAGAGCGCCTTTTGCTCTCTGTCCGCGCTCGGGGCTGGTGCTGGGCGGGTTCGCTCTGCCGAAAGAGCCTGGCGACGGGAGACGCTGTCACCCCGCTTCCCAGGGCATCCACCGCCCGACACCGCCCCGTGCTCCCTGAACTGGCCCTGGAGGCCGGCGCTGGAATCTTGAGTTGACTCTTGTGGGGCCTCTTCAGCCTTTTCCCCATCTGATCACTACCTTTCCTCGGGAACCTGGTAGGCGACCCTGAGCCCTCGCCTGCAGGGGACAACCCTTCCTGACCAGCGCCCCGTTTGCCCTCTCTGCCCTCTCGCTGGTCTTGCCCCAAAACTCTGTTCTCAGGTCCGTTCCTCCCGGGGCCAGCAGGATTTGGAAGTGACAGTTCCTTTCTTTACACAGACATACTATTCGTCCCTACCGCTGTTCCTAGTGGCCCGCGCAGCCCCCAGCCAGTATGATCTGTTGCCTGGTCACCGCCAGGAGCCAAGGCCCAGCAGCCCCCACTTCCGGCCAGACAGGGCCCTAGGGGAACAGCCACACACACCTGGGTCGGGCAGGTGGGGTTGGAGGGAAGGAGGCACAGAGGACCCGTTAATTATGCCAAGGTGTTGAAATCCACAAATGTTTAGAAAAAAGTTGGCTTGAGACGACAGGAGAAGGGCTGGCTGTGGAACAGAAGCCACCCAACACTTCCACAGAGAAACTGCAGGGTGACCATGCTGGTCATGTCCCCATTAACCTCTGCTGGGTGGACAAATAGCAGTGTGTTCTCACCTGATTTTCATATCCCCAGACTAGCAAAGCACGGGTGCAGGTGCCTCTGGGAGCCTGCAACTGACAGAAAATATTCGATTTGATTTTGGGACCCAGGTGACCGTTTCTTTGGCCTATGTTGGGGCACAGGGTGCAAGGTGGTTGGCCCCTTTGTAGTCTGGGTGGGCTTTACAAACATGGGAAGCAGCGAGTGTCACTTTTGTTTGTGCTGATTTGACACCACAGTTGTCAGGCAGGGAGAACTAAGGAGGGGACCCAAGGTGGGTTCCCAAGGCCAGCACCACCCCAGTAGCCTGTAGTTGCGTCATTGTTTGGCACTGGAGGGGGATGCTGAAGCTTGCCCCTTCTGCTCCAGGTAGCTGTGAGTCCCTCCTGAGGCTCAGGTGGCAGTTTTTCTGGCTCTACTTTCAGTTTAACCTAGTGGGAGTTCCCAGCTCAGATGCTCATCTCTCTTCCCTGAAGCCAGTGCCATGCCAGCTTTAAAGGAACTTTAGGAAGGTCACAGGTAGGGTAGGTCCCCTCTCTGTGGTCCCACTGGGCTCAGCCTCCGCTCTTAGCTGCCACAGGGCTCAGCTTTACTAGGTCTCCTTTAGTGGCAAAAAAAAGAAGTTTGAAAACAGCTGAGAAAAGTGACAAGAATGTAAACAGGTCCTAGGGGGCTTAGGCTAGACATAGAGTCCTGGGACCCCTTTGAAAGCCCCTTCTCAGGGAGTGTAGGGGTGGGGAGGGGGGCTCCAGCCTCCCAGCATCTCTGCCTCAATTTCTTCCCCTGTAAATAGGGTTACCGACGGCCAGTGCCTCCTGGGTGGAAAGCACAAGACCTCATCCTGCTCATGGAGCTCCGAGAAGTGGACACGAGGCCGTTAGGGGCTTGTCCCCTTTCTCACTCCTCCCCCCACCTTTGCTCACCTTCCAGCTTGGCCTTGTGTTTTGCTGGGTGAAAGCTTTCTCTGCTTTTCTTTTCTCTGGACTGTGAAGGTGGAAACTCATCACGCTTGTTTCTTTGCTTTGAGTCTCCTCTGTACCCCATCCAAGGTGAGGGCCCTGGGCTCCTAAATCTCCCATCAGAAGGAGCAGGGCCCTGTGCTGTACTGTTCAGGGGACAAGGCAGGGGCTTCCCTTCTCCACATTGGCTTCATGATGCTGTGGGTTACACAGCCTCTGTCTCCCTGAGAAGCTGCTGAAAGGATCCAGTGTGGCAAGGTCCAATGCACAGACCCATGGAAGACGGGCAGAGCCACAGCAGAACTGTTCACTGGGACTGACTGGGTGCGGGGGTACTTCAGGAGGCTCGGGTGAATCCAGCAGCCCCTGCCTTTGAGCATCTTGGCACAGTAGGGAGAGAGGAACTTGAGAGGGAGCCAGAGCTTCCCGTAGAGGCTGGGTATGAGAAGGGCCTCCAGAATGCAGGGTGAGGACAGTCCTGAAGGCCCTGTTAGAGCCAAAGGGGGCATGGACCAGGGGATGGAGGACATTCTAGTCGGGCAGGTGAGCTGAGGGGGTGGTTGCAGCTGCAGCGTGGTTGGTCCTGTGTGGTGTGAGAGGAGGGGATGTGGAAAGCAAGGCCAGAGAGGCTCTCCTGACCAGGTTGAGTGGGGCGTGGTCGTGCCAGCCTATAATCCCAGGGACTTGGGGGACCCCAAGTTCAAGGCCAGTCCTAGCAACTTAGTGATGGGCTGGAGATGGAGCTCCGTGGTAGAGTTCTTCCCCGGCTTGTACAAGGCCCTGGGTTCAATCTCCAGCCCTGGAAATAAGAAGAAAAAACAGGTAATTGGGAAACAAACTAGTTTAGCATTTTAGTGGCCCAACGTGGGGCTGTGGTGTCACATGGCTTGCCCCCTTAGGGCCTGCATGTTTCCGTTTTAAGAGTTCCATCTTTGGGAGTCCTTTTCCGTTTTCCCCCACCTAAGCCAACAAGGCCCAGGAGGTAGTTACAGGCAATCCAGGTGCAGACAGTGAGGGCTGAGACTCAAGATGGGATGGTGAGTTGACAGAGCAGGTGACACTGGAGCAAAGGACACAGAAGGTCTCTGAAAAAGAGCCTTGAGGTAGATGGAAGTGGCAGTGCAAAGGCCCTGAGGGAGAAACCTCGCTATGGCCTGGTCTGCGAGTTCATCAGGAGTAGTGACCCCGAGAGCTTGGTGAGTAGAGGGGTCATTGCATTAATGGCAGAGGGACAGCTCTAAAGATCCAGCTTCCCGGGGGTGCGTGGGGGGTTTCTAAAGGCTTCTCCACTTCTTTGCTGGTGTGTTGAGTGGTGCTCTGCCTGTGCCAACAGGCATTCCATTAGGCTCGGGTGACTGAGGATCAGATGTTTCTGTTTAAGAAGACGTGTACTTTCCTGCCTCCTTAGATGAGTAGAATACGGGATGTGGCTCGGCACACTGTTTTCCTTCTAGAATATTTATTGCTCTAAAAGGATTGTGTGATTTAATATGCAACAAGTGGGTGTGTGTCAGGTGATCCGCTGACAGCATGCAGTGCCGCTCCCGCCGTCTTCAGGGCTTAGGATTATCCTGTTGCCTCTGACGTGGGGACAGTGGAAGTGGCCATAATTCTTTTTCTTAATTCTTGTCCTCCTTGTATTACCACTTGAGAGTCTCGGCTTGGTGGCCCCTTAGGTGGCAATGAAAATGAAGGAAGTGTTGTGCTGTTTTAATTGTCACAGAAGGACACTTTGCATGGCAGACAGCTCCTGAACCAAATTAGGCCCAATCATGCTGACTTTAAAACACTGCACTGCTCTCTGGCTGGCGTTCGGTGCCTGCAGGTTTAAATGACAGGCCCTTAGTTCCTTCGGTTCTATTAGCAGAGCAAAGCCAGACACCCAGGATGGGCGTCTCCTTTCCTCAGGGGCTTCCATTCGAGTTCTGCAGATTCATAGCTGTGATCAGATTTTATCTTGAAATATACTTGAGAAATTTGTCTTGATGTCATTCATTGTTCGAGTGCTCCAGAAAGATGTATAAACTGTGGAATCACGTGCCCTAAGAGGAGGCTTACATTATTGCAGCCCATGGGTAGCCCTCCGCCCTCACCAGGCCTGGCACTCACAGCCTGCATGAGCATGGAAACAGGGTGATTACTCCCATTCTTGCTGGTTACTATAGAAAGTGGACAGGCCTTATGTCTCTCCATGTGTACTGGGGTCCAGTGGGCACTAAAAGAGTCTTGTTTGCTGTTTGGGAACCTGTGTCCCTGTTGTAGTTGCATCCTCAAATTTTGAGGTGCAAAAAAGCCGGTGGCCAGGGAGATTGGAGTAGAATTCTAGACTCACAGCCCCAGGGACTGGAACAGAAGTGAGTCTGTTTCGGTGGCCTGGGAAGACTTGGGCCTGTGGCAGGCAGTTAACAGATGTCCACCACTTCCTCCTTACTGACCATGGTGGGCTGCTCCAGGTCCAGCAGCAGTAGAGAGACCCATGTGCTTCTCATACAGGTGTGTCATTTATCTGTGGCCACAGGAGTGCTGCATATGTTAGTCAGCCTGTTGTTACTGTAATGAAATACCTGAGATAATTAACTCATAAGGAGAAGAAGTTTATTTTGGCTCACTGTTTTGGAGCTTCCAGTCCAAAATTGGGTAAACCCATTGCATTGGGCCTCACCCATTTGCTTCTGGTGGGGGTGCCAGGTGCAACGTTCAGGAGCACGTTGGTGGAGCACAGTGCTTACCATTAGAGGAAGGAAACAAAACAGAAGAGGAAGAGACCAGGGGCTTGCAATTTCAACCTGTCCTCCTCTTTTCCCCCAGCACTGGGAATTGAACCCGGGGCCTTACAAACTGACTTTACATTCCAAATCCTTTTTTAAAATTTTATTTTGAAACAGGATTTTGTTGCGTGGCCCAGGCTGGCCTCAACTTTGCTATCCTCCTGTCTCTGCCTCCGAGTAGTTGGGATCACAGGTGTGCACCACTGTACCTGGCTTGGAATCCCTTGGAAGGAACATCTTCAATGACCTCAGGACCTCCTGCCAGGCCCCACCCGCTAACGTCTGCACTACCTCCTAAAAGCACCACCCTGAGAACCCAAACTTTAACACGTGGGCCTTTGAGGGACACACAACTAGGAAACCCCAAGGGGGGTGTGCCACAGGGACCATTTTGCCAAGGTGGCGCAGCCCAGCTGGTCCAGGCTGGATTTCTAATTAGTCTGCAGTCAGCTGGTGGTCAGCCGCAGACGGCAGGGCCAGGATGGTCTCTGCTGGGGTGACTCATCTCCGCTCCACATGGCCTCTCAGGTCCCAGCAAGCCGACCCCCTGATGTTTCTCCAAGGCTGGGGCAGAGTTCCAGAAGTCAGCAGGACCTCAGGAGGCTTGGGTTTGGCTCAGGTTCAATGTCACACTTGCTGACACAAGTCTGGAGGTCACACCTAAATTTAAGCAGGAGGAGTGTGACCCCTCCTCTCAAGGGGAAGAGCTGCATGTGGTAGACAGAGGGAGGAGGCATGGGGCCATTTTTACAACCAGTCTAGAGAGGTGAGGGTGAGGGGTGGCTAGGGACACCTTGGGCACTCACCCATGGTGCATCTCCAAGAGCTGGTGGCCTTTGTTCTTAGCTCTTGAGCTGGTTTTGTGTGTGTGTGTGTATGTGTGTGTGTGTGCGTGTGTGTGCTCATGTGTGTGCGTGCATGGGGGGTGATCGCTGGAGCTCTTGGCGAGGAGGGGTGTGAACTCACAGTGGCTTCTGAGGGAGGCTCACACAGCTTGTCTACCCTTGGGATGTGGGGGGGTTGTCTTGGTTCAGGGGTGAAGCGATAGGTTCCTGGAGGGGCAGAGGTGTTCCCGTGACTGAGCCAGCGAGGTGGTCTATGTGCAAAACCCACCATCCCTGCAGCACCGTGGCCCCACCCACTGTCCAGGAGCCTGCTGGACCTGCACCCCAGTAGACTCTGGAATGCTGCCAGGGGAGGGGTGAGCTGGCATCCCTGCTGGCCTGAGGCCCCTGCCATTCAGTGGATGCGACTGTGGCGATGGTATCTTCTGTGCTCTGGGAACCTGCAGGAGGCCTCCAGCTTAGGTGTGGAATCACTCCGTCGTGTTGGTTGACAGTGCTCAAGAGGATGAGAACTCCACTCCATCTCGCAGGCCCTGCTGAGGTATGCACCAAGGAGAGGCCTAACTCTTAGTGATGGCGTAGGTTGGAACTAGAGTGAATGGTGGTGAATCCAGGGAGATTCCCAGGTACGAACTGGCTTCTGTTTGAAAAGGATGTGATGAGCTCAACCTAAGTGTTTATTTAAAATTCCTGTTTGCTGTGAAAAATGGGACTCCATCGTGGAAGTAACCCCAGGACTCGCAGATTCACCAACCCCAGCATCAGCCCCTCCATGCTACTGTCATTTTGAGGGGAAGGTTACACTGAATGGCAAGGAGTGTGTCTGTTTCAGAATTTTAGGACCTTGTCCCAAGATTAGAGCTGGCAGGGATTTTGTAGTCTGTGTCAACTTCATCTCTGGACAAAATGTCTGAGATGATCAAATTGATAAGGGAAAAGGTTCATTTTAGCTCATGATTGCAGCAGTTTCTGTCTGTGTTCGCTCCACCCGGTTGCTTTGGGCCTGTTCACAGGACGTTGTGGTGGGAGCACGTGGTGGAAGAGGACTGTTCACCTCCTGGCACATCAGGAAGTAAGGAGAGGGGGACGGCTCTGGCCAGTCCCAGTGTCCCATTCAGGGGCCTGCCCTGTGACTCGGCTTCCTTCCTGGGCTCCACCTGCAAAACACTCTACTACCTTGGGAGCGTCCTGGGCTGGGGCCAAGCCTTTAGCACCTGGACCTTTGGCGCCACTAGAGATCCAAACTACAGCATGTTATAACCCCTCCGTGTCATCGTTGGCAGAGTGGGACTCAGGGTAGAGAGAGAGGAGGGGGCGGGGCTGGGTCCAAACCTAGCTTTGACGCTGCTTGTGAAGGTTCTGGCACCCTCAGGGCCTCTCCCTGGGGTTCCTCAGCTTCCCATCTTCACCTCCTGCCTGTGGGAGGAATGGACTGGGATGCTAGGGGGCAATGGATGTCGGGTTTTTCTGTTTTGTTTTTGGTACCGGGGATTGAAACCACTGAGCCACATCATCCCCAGCCCTTTAAAAAATTTTATTTAGAGACAGGGTCTCACTGAGTTGCTTAGCACCTCATTAAATTGCTTAGGCTGGCTTTGAATTCATGATCCTCCTGCCTCAGCCTCCCAAGATGCTGGGATTACAGGTGTGTGCCACTGCACCTGGCTGTTGGGTGGTTTTGAACATCTTATTTAACTAATGTCCGTCATAAACTTCAAGCCCCCATGAGACCTCCAGGTCTGTAATCCCCTAATGATTTTAGGACTATTCAAATTTCATGTTTCTTTCTTGGTCTGTTATGATAACTTTTATTTTCTAGGAAACTGCTCCATTACATCTAAGTTTATCATTATAAAGCTGTAGAGTTTTTTTTTTTTAATCTTTGTAATAACTGTACTATATACTGGTCCCCCCCCCCTTTTTTTAATGGTTGAGTAATGAAGATCAGACCAAGGGGCATTCTAACACTGAGCTGCATCCCCAGATCTTTTATATTTTATTTTCAGATGGAGTCTTACTAAGTTGCTTAAGTTCTTTCCAAATTGCTGAGGCTACTACCTTGGGAGTATCCTTGCAATCCTCCTGGCTCAGCCTCCCAAGTAGCTGGGATTATAGGTACGGGCCACCACATCTGGATCCTGTATTTAAAAATTTGTGCTTTTTTTCCTCTTCAAATATTATAAAAACAATCTACTTTATTATTATTTTCTGATAATCAGCTTTTGTTCTAGATCTGTAATCTTTACTCTTTCACCAATTTCTACTATTTCTTTTTACTATGTCCTGGTGATTTTCCATCAAGTATCACTTTTACTTTTCCCCATAAATTTTGCTATGTGGTATTTTTAGTACTGTTCTCTTCTAATTTACATTATGATTTCTTTTTCTTTTTAACCTAAGTAATTTAGAATTGTGCTTAAATTTTTAAAAATGTATCTTTATGCTTTATTTAGAAGAAAAATTTTTAACCTAGTTTAGGGAGCTCGGTCTGTATGATACCACTTCTTTGTAATACCTCTAGTTTTTCTTTTTAAGTTTCTCGAGACTGGCTTTCCAGCCTATGGAGCCAGTAACTAGAAATCACAACCATGGGGCATTCTAAAATTGCTCTAAGTCAAAACAATTCCATATGTAAACCAATGTGTAATTTCATTTAATTCAAAGAAGAATGTAGAGCAGTTGTAAAATTGGACAAAGAGAGTGTGTTTCATTCAAGAGGGCTGGGAAGTAATTCATTGAGACAGCTGGCGGAGAGCTGGTGGGTCTGCATGCTCCTGTGCCTGTGAGATATTAAGAGAGTACGAAGGTAAGGTCGGTTGATGGGACCCGCGGAGACCTGCGTAGCCTGGAGAACAGGTTGCCCTTCCTCACTCTGCCCGGAGAGAGAGGCCACAGTAGCCTCTGTTTGTAGATCTTAGGTGGTCAGATTTTAAGATGAAGCAGGACCTTAAGAATCCCTGATGTCTTTATAACGTGGGTACATAAAATGTTTTGTAAGAGGTGGTTTTAAGCAGTGTCCCCGAACTGAAGAACATTTAAAGGTGGATTTTTCTTCTCTCTACTAAAGTCAGAGGTGCAGAAATTAAGGTAGAAGTGAACTCCCACGTGACAGGCGGCTCAGTGGCAAAATTGGATTGGCGTGGTGGGATTTGAAAGCCATTTCCAAGTAGCAGAGAAATAAATGTGTGCTTCCAAAGGCATATTTATGTCAGATCTGCATAAGCTCAGATCAAAAGTAGGCCTTTGGTGGGGACAGAGAATTCCTGTCTGGCTTCTAAGAGTTTCTGGGATGCTTACCTGGCTTTAGAATTGGAGCCCATGACTCTGGCTAGGGACATTGCCCCAAGAGGGGCAGACAGGTGTATGGAAGGAAGGCCAGATGAGGTGGCAGGAGCAATATGTCACCTCTGCTCAAGAGGAGCCAGCCAAGGGTGTTAAGTAATAGTCATTCGTAGTAGTCATTCTTCTGAGGCAAGGAAAGTAAAATGTAGTTTGTTCATCTATTTTGCCACACTGAGGGTCGGTCAAACCCAGGGCCTGGTACATGCTAGGCAACACGCTATATCCCCAGTCCCCGAGGTTGCTTGAAAAATAAAGGAAGACCAGGGAATTATGCTGAGTGACAAGATCTCAAGAAATCACCAGGCGTACGATTCCGTTCATAGGACTTCCTCAAACAAATGCAGTTGTAGAGCCTCCCAAGCTGTTTCCTGGAGGATACGGGGAGAGGTGGAAATATGGAAGACAGTTAACTGTGATCCCACTTTAGCCCTGAAACACAGGGTCTGTCAAAGAGGGCCGTCACTGCAACTGCACATGGTTGGAGTATCTGGCTCAGAACTATGAAGTACCTTGCCGGGATCAAAACTTCAGAAGAACCTGGATGCCAAGAAGAGACCTCCTCGTTGCTAAGACCCCCCAGCTCTGTCTTCTGGGTACAGATGCTGCCAATCCTAGGGGCCTCCTTGACTCCCAGGTCCCAAAGCCTCCAGTTTCAGTGATGCTCTTCTTCAACAGACCCTGAGTTTCTCTCTCTCTCTCTCTTTTTTTTGTGGTGCTGGGGATTGAACTCAAGGCCTTGGGCATGCGAGGTAATCACTCTACCAACTGAGCTATCTCCCCAGCCCCGACCCTGAGTTACCCGAGGCAATCTTGGGGTCAGGTTTAAGAATTGCCCTTTGTATTTCCAACAGCCTCTCCTCTCCCCATTTCTTCTGTGCCGCAGCTTTGGGAGGTTCTAAGACTGCAATTATGAAGTTGGACTAGCAAATATGGCTTCTAATCACCTTCTCCCCTGTTCTTTGGGATTTCTGCTACCTTTTATCAAAAGATAATTTGAGTTTTGTAGCTCACCTACAAGTAAGCTGGCTTCACGGTCTGGTGATTATAAGGGGTGCTTGTAAAATGTTTGTTTCTAAAATTTGTTGTTTCAGAGTAATTATGATTAATATCTAGAAGCAGATTTCTGGTGAATTATCCATTTGTTTTGTACTATTGTCAAGCAGCTTCATAGTTGATAATTTACCTAGTAAGTGAATTGGAGCCCATGACTCTGGCTAGGGACATTGCCCCGAGAGGCAATAAAGTTGCTCTTCTTTAGATGGGTTGAAGGAAAGTGTGCCTTTCCTTTTATCCAAACCTTACTAATTTTGGAAATGAAAGCAGGGTCCGACCTAGTGGATGGGGGGAGGGGACCAACTGGAGACGTTGGGTGTTGAAAGGGGTGATGAAGGGACCAACCAAAGTGTGGGCATCTAAAGGAGCTTTCCCCATAACCTCCCCTGGCCCACTGAGCCAGACCTGCATTTTAAGAGGGTTTTCATGTTAGAAGAACTCTAGCCATTTCCTGGGAGTGGATAAGTGGGCGTGGAGTTTGGTGGTGACGGATGAAGGCTTGATTAGGGTGGTTAAACTAACCACCTCATTAAAAACAAAACCCTGATATTTTGATCCCAGTTTCCTTTAACCTGAAATGCAGACACTTCTGAAGGTAATAACATCTTCCTGAGGTTCTTTGCAGAATAGATTAGTAACTTAAATAGAAAGTTTCTGCTCTGCGCTAGACACTCAATAAACAGAGCTCTAGTTTTTGTAGGTGAATTAGTCTCAAATGGTTTTCCATTACTGCTGGTTCCCTTTCAGCCAGGGAAAAAGGTGGAAGCAAAGTAAATGTTTAGCTAAAGATGAATCATAAAGAAAATGGCATGTCCACATGGTGAGGACTCTTGTGTCCATTAGAAGTGGCAGCTGGTGCCTGGGGGTGACAAAGCTGTGGGGGAGACCGGGAAGAAGCAGAGAAGGATCTGGGGCTCCTCTGGGTGCACCTTGCGGCACCTCTGGCTCCAGGTGGGTAGAGAACGAGGTGCTGCCCCAAGAGATGGAACTGAGGCAGATTTGGGCTTGGAGGACATCAGAGTCCAGACGCAGGTAGCTGGGCAAGGGGGGCGTTTCTGCGAGGGATTGTACCAGCAATGGCCACAGCTTTTCTCTGTCTTTGATGTTCTCCTGAGTACGGATTAGAGCAAAGGGCCCTGGAGCAGGGCAGGTTCTGTCTGTTGCACTGTCAAGTGAGCAGCTGCGGAGGATCCCCCGGGTTCCTCCCGTACTGGGAGGGTCAGTCTGTGTGGTTTCCTTCTGGACTTTTGGCTTCGGTCCTTTACAACTGGAGCGACAATAGTCATCTGCTAAAAATAGTGGTGGTGACATTTTTCCTCGGTCAGTTCTGCTGGCACTGGGGTGAGGTTTTTTCCTTTGATGTGAGATCACGGGCATATTTCTAGGAAATGAGTTCCTGGTACCGCAGAGCAGGCTCAGTTGACCTTGACCTTGCTTGAGACCTTGAACTGACCTTGGTGCACTTAGGGGCCCTTAGATTACAGGAGCTGTATCTCCTTGCTGACCATTATCATTGGGGTGGGGGTGTCAGACATTTGGGGACCCCGTCCCCCTGGAGTGCAGAGGGCACAGTGGAGCAGGGGAAGGAGCCTCATGTCTTTTCACCTGTATGTCCTATGTTCAAGGGTGGGCTGGCCAGGCACCCTGAGGCCCCTCGGGCTCACCTGCCCAAGGGGTGATGGGTGGGTGGCTGCTCTCAGCAGGCAAGCATTGGCCCTAGGGGTCCTTCAGCTCAGACTCTTTGTCACAGGAGAGCCGTCACCCAACTTGGGGACACAGGACATATCTTTTTGGTGGGCCTTTGGGAGACAGGAGATCCTTCATCAGGGAGGGCTCATAGACAGGGATGGATTGAGAGGTTCAGCCTCCAATCATGTGGAGTGAACATACTTCTTGGAAAAATTCAGTTAGTTAAAACACACAAGGAAAGCTCTGGTGAGTCGTTTTTAATAGAAATCATCTTTTTAACTTTTCATCTTTTTAACTTTTCATCTTTTTAACAATTCTAAATCCTTTGGGGTTTTTGCAATGAGGCACAAGTGTATTGAGTTGATTAAAAGAACATGAGACCTACCTCATTTGTTAGAAGCAGTGACTGTAGTGACTCTGTGGACAATTAATTTTACTGGGTCCCAAAATATTTAAGATGCCATGAACTTTCCATTTCCTAATTTTAATTCAGTGGGGACTTTCAAAAATAATCAAATACTCTTATTATCCTTCTGTTTGGGTTGGGCGGGTTCCACATTTCTGCTTGCAAAGGGGTTGATTCTGAGTGTGAGTTCTAGTGTAACATGAAGGCTGTGGGTTTTTATATCAGTAATACAGAAATTGTCACTGTTGAGTAATGGCATTTTGGCAAAGGAATAGACATCACAATACCAGACTTTAAACCATGTGCTACAGAGCTATAGTAACAAAAATGGCATGATAATGGTACCAAAATAGACGTGTAGACCAAGGTACAGAGTAGAGGTCATAGAGACAAACCCACATAAATATGGTTATGTCATACTAGACAAGGGTGCCAAAAACATTCACTGGAGAAAGACAGCCTGTTCAACAAATGGTGCTGGCAAAACTGGAAATCCATATGTAGCAAAGTGAAATTAAACCTCTATCTGTCACCCTGCACAAAAATCAACTCAAAGTGGATCAAAGACTTAGGCACTACAACAGAGACCCTGTGGCTAATAGAAGAAAAACTAGGCCGAAATCTTTACCATGTTGGCCTAGGACCTGACTTCCTCAACAAGACTCCTAAAGCGCAAGAAGTAAAATTAAGAATCAATAAATGGGATGGATTCAAATTAAAAAGCTTCTTCTCAGCAAAGGAAACAATTAATAATGTGAGGAGAGAACCTACAGATTGGGAGAAAATCTTTACCAGATGCACCTCCGATAAAGCATTATTCTCTAGGATATATAAAGAACTCAAAAACTTAACACCAAAAAAGACGAAATAATCCAATCTATAAATGGGCTAAGGAACTGAACAGACACTTTACAGAAGAAGAAATACAATTGATCAACAAATTTATAAAAAAGTGTTCAATATCTCTAGCAATTAGAGAAATGCAAATCAAAACTACTCTAATATTTTATCTCCTGTCAAAATGGCAATCATCAAGAATACAGGCAACAATAAATGTTGGCAAGGATGTGGTGAAAAATGTACACTCATACATTGCTGGTGGGATTGTAAATTGGTGCAACCACTATGGAAAGCAGTATGGAGATTCCTCAGAACATGGGGAATGGAATCACCATTTGACCCAAAGGACTTAAAATCAGCATATTGTATTGATGCAGCCTCATCAATGTTCATAGCAGCTCAATTCACAATAGCTAGACTATGGAACCAACCTAGGTGTCCCTCAACAGATGAATGGATAAAGAAAATGTGGTATATATACTCAATGGAATATTACTCAGCTTTAAAGAAGAGTGAAATTATGGCATTTGCCAGAAAATGGTTGGAGTTGGAGAATATCATGCTAAGCAAAATAAGCCCATTTCATAAAATCAAAGGCTGAATGTTTTCTCTAATATGCGGATGCTAATTCACAAAAAAGGCTGGGGCACTAGGGAAGAATAGCATTACCTTAGATTAGGTAGATGGAAGTGATGGTAGGGTAGGGTAGGGGATGTGGGGATAGGAAAGATAGTAGAATGAAACAGACATTATTACTGTATGTGTATATGTGACTGCGTGACCGATATGATTCTGCAACATGTACACTCAGAAAAACAAGAATATATCCCATCTATGTATATCAAAGTGCATAAATGCATTCTACTGTCATGTATAACTAATTAAAACAAATAAAAGGATTTTAAAAAACCACAATATCAAATGCTGAAGGAATAATAAAGTTTTGTGTTTTCAATATCTTTCCAACAAGTGGAATATGTAGTTTTAAAAATATTTGAATAGAATTACGTATGCATGGCTTTGAAAGTCACTTATACTTACAGAATCCCAAGGTCTCTACCCAGAAAATCAGATAGACTCACATATAGATGTTTTTCAGCTTTGAAAATGTGGACTTTTAGTATCCTATGATTATTTAACACGAGTGTTTAAATTAATAAAATTCAGCAGTTCAAATTAAATAGTCAGAGGATGCTTAAGAAAAAAAACCTATAAAAAGAAAGCTAATTAAAATTCTATAGTAGAGAATCCCCAAAATGCAAAACAGAAAGAAATCATTTGAAGCCAGGCATGATAGGTCACACCTGTAATTCTAGCTACTTGGGAGGCTCAGGCAGGAACACAACATGTTTGAGACCAGCCTCATCAACTTAGCAAGACCCTGTCTCAAAATAAAATTATATAAAAGCTAGGGATGTGGCTCAGGGGTAGAGCACCAACCTAGCATGTGCCAGCTTAGGGTTCTATTTCCAGGGCCCTCCCATGTACCCACACAAAGTAATTTGCAAGAGAAAGTGGAAAAAAAAGAAATCTTTATAAATAAAAAAGAATGCAGTCGCACTGAGTTCACATACCATACAGTTCACTGGTTCAAGGTATGAAAATCGGTGGTTTCCAGTATACCCACGGATGATTGGCAGCCACTGCCACAGACAACTGTAGCAGCTTTTCATCCCTCCAGAATCTCAGACCCTTTTAGCTCTCACCTTAAATCCCTCCCATCCCTAAGCAACCACTAAGCTACTTTCTGTAGATTATGTACATTATTTATAGAAGGACTTTTACATTATTTATAGAAGGATTCTTATGAACAAACTGGATCCTTGTAACTTAATGTCAACACGCCTTGACATTCTCAATAACATTCTCTCAGTGAGAGCTGACTCCTGGGAACCACCTGCCACACCAAGGGCGACCTGTGTCGGCAAGTCCCCTGCTCCTAACTCTGTGGTGCCAGCTTAAGGAAGGGCGGTTTTTCAGTATCTTTTGTTGTTGTTGAGTCCAGGACCTCACCCGTGCCAGGCCAGGGCTCTACCATGGAGCTACAGCCTCAGGATTTTTGAACATCATTTTGTTTTGAGACAGGGCCTTGCTAAGTGGCCCAGGTCAGCCTGGTTCTTGTGATCCTCCTGCCTCCAGTTCCTCCTTGTAACGTGTCCATCTGCCCTCCTGCCGCTTCCTTCCTTTCCTCTTAGCCACCTGCTGTGTCTCTCCTGACATTAAGGAAAAGCCAAACAAAACCCAAACTCCCTTGCCAGGGGGTTGGGCCTGGCAGGCCCTTGAGGTGCCAGCTGGCCAAGGCCAAGGGCTGAGAGTGGTGGGTGTGGTGCCCTTGATCTGCCTACAGCCTGGGCTCAGGGTGAGCCTGGCCTTGGGCACTTAGGGCTTCCCTGGCGGGTGGGTGTCACAAAGGCCCCTCTCTTGGCTGTCACCCTCACCCCCATGAATTCTCATTTCTTCCCACCCACCCCCAAAGCTCCTCCTGGCCTTGGTGGGGCTGCCTCTTCTCTCTCCCCCAGCGTTTTGGGCACTATCACAAGAATGGGGAATGAGACGCTCTCCTGGGGTTCAGACTCAGTCACCTCTCAGCCAGGTGTGTGTGCGTGCGTGTGAGTGTGTGTGTGTGTGTGTGTGAGAGTGTCGCGACCCCTTGCCCGCAAGGAAGACGCAACTCAGGAATCTTCTTTCAGCAGTTTATTCAGGTCCTTGATACTTTTTCTTCTTTCAGCAGTTTATTCAGGCCTTTGTTTTGACATGTCTTTTAGCTTCTACTGCTACTCCTACTACTACTTCTACTGCTACTCCTACTGCCACTACTACTACTCCCGTGTGCCCCAGCCTTAATAAAGCAGATAAAGCCCCAATGCACAACTGCCACGTGGACTTTTCTCATAGGGTGCCAAGTCACAGCGTGCCAACTCATTCTGATAAGGAGTTGTTTGTCACAGACTACAGGGGAAACCAGCGCCATCTTGTAATGGCGGCCACAGTTCACAGAAACGGCTCACCACATGAGAGAGAGAGAGAAAGAGAGAGAGAGAGAGAGAGAGAGAGAGAGAGAGAGAGAGGGAGAGCGCTCAAGAGCAGCTAGTGCCACGTGCACAGTGGTCTGACCACCCCCGGGAGCAGGCAGCCCCCACAGTCATGTGAGCCAATTTCTTAAAGTAAACCTCTTTCTGTCCATGTCTCCTATTGGTCCTGACTCTGGAGAGCTCTTGCTGGTCCTCCCTCAGCAATGTCCCCTGCTGGCAGTCTGGTGCTGCTGATGCCAGCTTGGCCCTGGGCCTTGGTCCCGAGAGCCACACTGGCACCTGGGTGGTCTGCAGATTCCTCCGGCTTCCCTTCCTTGAGCCTCTCCTGCTTTCTTGCTGCTGCTGCCTCCAGAGCCGGCTTCCTGGGTTTGCAGTCGGTAGCCTGAGCTTGTGAGGGCCCTGTTCTGAAATCTTGGTGCTTGGGAACCAGGACCTGAATTTCCATCTTGCACCAGGGTGCAGATTACACAGTTGGTCCTGGCTGCCCCCCTATTTTGTTGTATCCAAGCAGTGCAGGCTCCCCCAGAATGGTCTCTCACTTATATCGCTTCCCCCTGAGTCTGCATTGTCTGGTGTGTCCTGCTCCCACTTCTGGTTTTGTCCCCACGGGCAGCTCTTATTAAAGCCTTGTCTTCAAGACTGTTCCTTTAAGGCCCCCCAGACCGTGTTCTGTATGTGTCCCTTTGTGTCATACAAATGGGTGACCTGCTGTCCCCCAGTCATGCTGGGCCACCTGCCCCCAACCATGCAGAACATGCCTTCCCTCTGAGGCCATCTCGGGTCTCTTTTGCATGCATTTCCCGAGCCGTCACCACATGGCTTCTTGCTGACTGCTCTCAGTGAGGCCCTTCTGCTTTGTCTGTAGGATTAGTGATTTCTCTTGAAGTGAGGTCAGCAGCGTGACGGAAAACCCTCCACAGATCTCGTTGCTCATGGTTGGTGGTTTGTATCTGTTGCCGAATGGAACTTGGGTACTGTGTCCTGCTGCCAATTACACACCCTTGATTTTGAAGTTGCCAGATGCTCCTCAACTGGTGTTGGGGTCATGTCTCCGCAAACCCATCTTAGGGTGAAAATATCATCACACACTCTTGCCTACATCCCACGCAGGTGACGGAATTGGGGTCTCTCTTGGTGGAGTGGGCTGGCTGCAGATAAAACCTAATAAAGAGAAAATGGAGGGAAAAAAACACAGTACCCGGGAAGTGATTTTGGAAAGCGGAGGCAGGAAAGCTCTCAGATCTTAGGGATGAAGCTTTAACACTGGAAAGAGAGAGAGATGGAGCCCGCGTTTGCTTTATTTATGTGGGGGGAACATCAAAGGTCTTCCATGGAATGTTCTTTGCCATCTAAGGTAGGAGAAGGGCAGCCCAGTTCCCAACAGGTTACACCCAACTCTGGAGCTATGAGAGCTGTCTCACTAGCACAGCAAAGACAGAGACCTCATGGCTTGGGTGGCCCGATATTCATGGGAAAGCTAGAATAGTTCCCAAGGAAAAAATCTAGGTCTCCAGGGCTCATGGGTGGCCTCCCACAACACACCAAATACACCTAGCCTGCTGTACATTAGGCTTTTCCTGTGACCTTGGGCTTTTTGGGAACAGAGGCCCACTGCCTCTGTCCAGCCTGAGAGACAGGGTGGGACCCACCACTTGTTGCTAGGCTAGGCACAGATCCAAATTAAAAATTCAGAGTTAGTTTCTACTGCTTGTGTATTGCCTTCACATCACGTGGTCGCAGAATTGGAAGTCGAGCCACCGTTAAGTTGGATGTCCTCTGTCTTCTAAGCAGGACAAAGCTTCTCAGTGTAGGCACTGCTGACGCCTTGGGTCCCAAGGACTGTCCTGTGCATTGCAGGGTGCTGAGTAGCATCCTGACCTCTGTCCACTCAAGGCCAGTATCCACATGCTCCCTAGCTGTGTAACCAAAACTGTCCCTGGGGACACAGTTACTCCGAGCTGAAAATCACTGCAGATTAGGGAGGAGGAGACTGCTGGAGTTGTGAACCTGGGCACCATTAACCTGGAGAGGGTTGTGAGGTCATAGAAAGTTTCACAGAGTTGGCACACCTGGTGCCTCTCCTGCTTCTTTCTCACCGAGAGCTCTATCAGTTGCTTTTCATTTATTTATTCACTTATATGTTTATGATGTTGTAATTATGATGTTTTTTTTAACACTTTTTTTGTGGTGCTAGGGATTGAACCCAGGGCATCACTCATGCTAGGCACGTGCCAACTGAGCTGCATCCCAAGTCCTTTCAATTTTAATTTGAGTCAGGATCTTGCTAAGTTACCCAGACTGGCTTTGAGCTTCTGATCCATCCTTCTTCCTCAGCCTCTTGAGTAGCTGAGATTACAGGCATGAGCTACTGCTCGTGGCTCCAGTTCCTCCGATTTCTTGATTGTCCCTCTACATTTATCCAGTGCCTGAGACGGGAGACATCATGGGTGAGTGGAGGTGACCACCATGTGTGCTGTGAAAATTTAATTGACAGTGAAGCTAATGAAGAGCCAGAGACAACCTACCTCATGCTCAGCAAGATTGCATGATATGTATTTAGCCAAGAAAACTGAATATTAGTTTTTCATTTAAGGGATTTTTAATAACTAATAACAAATGAAGCAAATATTTATGCCTTGCATTTGTTCCTTTAAAAAGACATATTGCAGGGCTGGGGCTGTGGCTCAGTGGTAGAGTGCTTGCCTGACATGTGTGAGGCACTGGGTTCGATTCTCAGCACCACATATAAATGAATGAATAAAATAAAGGTCTATCAACAACTAAAAAAAATATAAAAAAAGAAATGTTACATAATACAGTTTGCCTTAAATATGCTTGATTGTGCCTTAGGTTGCCTTTTTGGAGTCTAATGTGTTCATTTACTTAGCAAGTATTTATTGAATGTCTATACCTGTGCCAGGTGCTGTTCTAGGAGCAGAACCCTGAACTGAGAGGGAGATTGTTGCTCTGATGAGCTTATTTGCTGTTGGGGAAAGAGTGCGATGACTGAGACATGTGCAGTCCTTAGCAAGGGAGGCCTGATAAGTGCTCAGGAGGAAGGATAAAGACGGACAGGCAGGGGATGAACGGCTCTTGCAGTCCCGGGTCGACGCTGAAATTTCCCTTCCTTGCTGAGGAAGGAAACTTTGAGTAAAGACTCAAAGGTAGAGAAAGTTGTGTTGCTTGGAAGTTTAGGCAAATATGTTCCAGGCAGATGGAGCTGGTGGGAAGCCTGGAATGTTCTAGAACAGCTAGGAGGCAGAGAGGCTGGGGCAGAGCAGGCTGGGAGGAGGAGAAAACCTGAGGGACTAGTGATTCACTGTAGACCTTAAGCTGTGGCTGTCAGGCCCACTTCCAGGTGGAGGGTCCACTTCCACTGGACTCAGTTTTCAGCGTGTGACCATGGGAGTGTGAAGGACCAGGCTGCCCTTGCTCCGGTGAAGGGAAGCACCCAGAACTGGAAAGCACTTCCTGGGTGCTGCACTTCCTCGTGAGCCCCCCGCCTGCTGCCCAGAGGCCCACTTGGCCGTGGGGTGCACTCAGGTTGGGATTGCTGCTGGCTGGGCACCTCCCTGGAAGAAGGGGCCCTGGGCTGTGGAGTTGAGAGGGGCCCACCTGAAGCAGAGCTGTGGTCCTGGAGTCACATGGGTGGCCTCACAGTGTGGCCCCACCTCTGGGTCCTCCCCCGAGACAGATGCTTTTTATCAGTCCTACGCCTGGCCCAGTTCTTTTCTGATGATTCCAGTGGACGGTGGTACAGTCCATGCGTCTTGAGAGTCCCCCGTCGTTTCTGCTCATTATGCGACAGTGTGGAATAATACAGCCCTGTGTGAAGGATGGAGGGAAGTCTTGGTGCCACAATTCCAGTTGGAAATCATTGTATCTGACGCAGTGTGGGAATGTGGTGTGTGTCAGGTTCCTGTAAGAGTGTGTGTGTGTGTGTGTGTGTGTGTGTGTGTGTGTGTGTGTGTGTGAGAGAGAGAGAGAGAGAGAGAGAGAGAGAGAGAGAGAGAGAGAGAGACTTTCTTCCCTCAGCTTTCCGTAGTTCCTAAGACAACATTCAGACCAATAAATAATCCTTGTCTGCAGTCTTTTAGTGCTGAACAAGTTTTTCTGTGCTGCATCTTAATGCATGGTTTAGGAAATTGCTATCGGTCTCCTGTAGTCAGAGCCAGATTCAATGGGGAAAGATCTTTCCAGTGCAAATGTAGGCCTTTCCCAGTACATTTACATCCACCACATTTACATGTACCGGGACATTACTCATTTGTTTCCTGCAGTTTAACTTATCAGCAGTGCAAATGGGGGCCTTTTCAGTGCATTTACATGTACCAGGACATCATGTTTCCTGGCTTTTAACTTAATAGTGGTATGTGCTTGGCTAAGAAGCCGGGAGAAATTTTTGCTTGCTGTGTTTCAAGGGGCAATGGATTTGGGGCTCTGTGAATCTTTCACTGCAGGAGAATGTTTCTGCTGTGTGTGTGTGTGGGGGTGTGGTGCTAGGGTTGAACCCAGGACCTTGCACATGCTAGACAAGTGCTGTACCACTGAGCTACATCCCCAGCACTTTATTATTCTATTTTAAGACAGAGTTTTGTTGAATTACCCAGACTGGCCTTGAACTTGGAATCGTCCTACCTCAGCCTCAGCCTCAGCCTCAGCCTCAGCCTCCCAGGTAGCTGGGATCATAGGTGTGTACCCGCTCTAATCCCCTGGCCTAAGTGAAGTTGCCTCATTTTCCCTGTGAGTGATCAACCCATACTGTGAGCATCTCTGACATCAAATACTAATGTTTGTTAGGTATTTTATTCTGCTTCTAATAGAAATACTTATTGGGAAAAAGAGAAATACTAAACAAAGAAGAAATAAAAAACAAGTGACCTAGGTGACCAGTGCTTGGACATAATGATAGTTAACATTTGGGTTTCTTTTCTGACCTGTGCTATGGAATGTGTAGGATCTATCAGTCTGTAAAGTTATCCATAAATACAATCAGATCCTCCTTTTTTTCCACACTCTGAGCTCATTTCTATGTTAGAAATGCATCAGAATTTTGAACTCAATTTTCTATATACATCGTAGATTATTGGCTAATTTGGGGGCATTTTGGTTGTTTCTAGCCTCCTGCTATGTAGCTCATGCTCTGATGCATGGATGTCTTAGTGCAACCCCTGCTGGCTCTTGGGCCTTCCTTTTTAGATCACTCCCTAGAAAGCCTATTATTTGGTATCACAGTATGAGCCTTTAAAAAGCCACCTTGCTCTTCAGGAAGACCACACCGATTTGCCTTTCCACCAGTGGGGTGTGAAATTGCTCACTTTGCTATATTCTTATCTTACCAAACACTGATTATTACAAGTATTGAAATGGCTTTTTGGCCTTTGAAACATTAAAAGTCATGTATGCTTATTGTAAAATATTCAGATGACATAGAAAGGTAAAATACCAAAGATGAAAAAGAGTCACTGCCAGTTTATTATCTAGACATAATTGCATATTTAGGTATTACTTTAGAGATATTTAATATAATATGATACATGTAATTTTATTTTTTTTCATAGCCACATATTGAGGGCGTCTTTCTATGTCAGCTAATAGTACGATGAATTATTTTTCTGGATATTTTAATTTATTTAATCCCTGACTTCCTGTGGACGTCAGTTATTCCTAGTGTATGATTTAGGAACAGAACAGTGATTCACATGTATTCTTGCACACTAATCTATTTATTTTCTTGGGAAATTATTGGAGCTTGAGTTTGGATCAGTATTTTGAAGTTATCTGCTTGCCCTTGAGGCAGGATTAGGCTTTTATCCGCCATGCCATGCATGGTCATGCACTCGGTTTGGCCAGTTTAGCAAGAAGCAAGTTGCATAGCTTTTGGGCAAATGTTTGAAGACCCAGTGCTTGATTTGCTGTGCCCTCCTTTCCCTCTTCTAGGTAGTGTCTCCTCCAACAGCCTGTATCCTGGAAAGGAAAGCAATGGGGAAAGAGCTGACCTGCAGTGACATGTGGTATAAACAAGAAGCAGACATTGGTCATAAGCCTTTGGGATTTGGGGATTGCTTGTTATTGCTGCATAACCAAGCCTATACTGACCAACATAGTGCATATGAACAAATTGCCCTGTAGGAAAAGAGGGCTTGATTATTGTCATGATAATACTGCTGTGGCATCCATCTTCTGCCCTTAACCAAAGCATTTTGAGGCAGTCTTTGCCCTGAGCTTCTTGCAACATTACTTCTGTTTTAAGCCTGGAACCCAGTAATATCATCCCTGAGTTTCCTGCTTGGCCTCAGGTGCTCGTCAAGTTGCCCACTCCTGTCCTGTCAGGGGAAACCACTAGGCAGTGCCCCAGACCTCAGTGTTGGCTCTGGCCCCTGGTTCCTGCCCTTCTCTCTTGCCTGATGGTTCATTGCACTTGTTCTGGAAGACTCCTCCAGTCCCTCTGGCCTGGTCAGGGGAGCTGCCCTCTCCTCTTGGACTCGGTGGGTAATAAACTCCATCTTGTCATTGTTCCTGTCTTGGCGTGCCTCCCCGTACCTCCCTGCCTGTATCACACCTAGCCTAGAGACCTCACCTGACAGATCCCAGCACAGCTTACTAGCGGGGTCATACCCATAGACTTGCCAACACTGGTGACTCCAACTTCTTTTCATCTTTTTTCCATTCAAGGTCACAAAATGATACTTTACCTTAAGGTGTGTGTCTTTGATTTTTGGAGTTGAAACATGTTCAATAGAATTTGTTTTCTAGCATTTCATACTTTTTCTCTTTTTGAATTACTTCTTTATATCTTTTGCCTGTTTTTTGAGGTCTAAGGATTATATTTTTGTCTGTCTTTTTGAGGGCTAAGGATGTTTTCAAACATGCTAAAGATGTTAATTCTTTGTCTATCATATGTATCACATTCTTTTTTTAGTCTGTAATTTAAAAAATCTTGTTTGGGGTTCGTAGAATCTCTTGCATTTGTGGTCTAATATCTTTGCCCATTTTGGACAATTCTCTCTATTGTCTTATCATACTATTTGACCCCTTTCTCTTTTTCTTCTTGCTCTGTGACATCAAATTCACGCATTTCGGACTCTATCCACCATGTTACAGGTATATCTCACTTTTTTCTATCTTTCTTATCCTTTCTGTTCTTTACTTGCTCTTTAGCTTAATCTGTTGTTGCTTTTTAAATTCTTTTTGGATCTATTTTTAATTGATACATACAAACATAAAAATTGTACATATTAATGGGGTACTATGTAACGCTTCAGTAAATGTGTACATGAGCAATGTTTAAGTCAGTATAAGCATATCTGCCTCAAGAATATGTCAGTTTTTTTTCTTGTCTTCTCCTTCTCTTTCTTCTTCAGAACTGGGAATGGAACTCAGGGTGCTCCACCTTTGAACTGCAACACCAGCTCCTATGCATTTTTAAAAAAGTATCAAGACAGGGTCTTGCTGAGTTGCTGAGGCTGGCCTCAAACTTGGAATCCTCCTGCCTGTGCCTCCCATGTAGCTGGGATTACAGCATGCAGCCATGTCCAGCTCTACCATTTCATTATGAAGAAAACTTATAGGAGCCTTTCTTTTTGCTTTTTGAAATACACAGTGTATTATTTTATCTGTGGTCATCCTGCTATACAATAGCACACCAAAATTTTTGTTCAACTGTAACTTAATCCCCAATGAACAACCTTTCCCTATCCCTTCTCTCCCCACCGATTTTTAAATTATTTTTTATCCTTAGTGCTGGGAATCGCCCAGCACCTTAGCATACTAGTCAAACAGTTCACCACTGAGCTACACCTCAAGCCCATATAGTCATATATATATATATATATATATATATATATATATATATATATATATACATTTTTTTTTTTTTTACTTATTTTTTTTAGTTGATTCATCTTTACTCTGTTTATTCTTCTAGTTCTCTGGTAAAATTCATTTGTCATCTTTTTAAAAGAACATATTAAGTATTTATTTATTTATTTATTTATTTATTTATTTATTTTTGTGATACTGGGGTTTGAATCCAAGGTTGTTGTGCCATTGAGCTACATCCCCAGCCCTTTTAATTTATTTTGAAAGAGGATCTCACTAAGTTGCCCAGGCTGGCCTCAATTTTGCAATCCTCCCGCCTTCTCCAGTGTCACTGGGATTACGGGTATATGCCACTGTGCCTGGCTAGGTACTTACGTCAAACTTGGATAATTCCAGTGTATGGATGTCCTTGGAGATGTTTTCTTTTGTCTGTTTTTCTCTTGGTCTGGTCTCCCAATATGTCCAGTAATTTTTTTGTAGTGCTAGACATTGTGCATAAAAATTGCAGTACTCTGGATGGTGTTGTCTTCCTCCAGAGAGATTTTAGTTTTGCAGAGCCAGGCAGGTAATTGTGGACTAGGTCGTAGTCTTTGCAGGGTCAGCTGCTCTTTGTGGCTTGCCTGACTTGAAGGGGGGATTTCCTATGGAATCATGGCGGCTTCCCAGGCCTGTTATCCTGTGCAGCTGTGGACTCCCTGATCTTCAGACTGTCTCTCTGGAGGCTCAGCAGCCCTACTGCTCTCTGTGTGGTTTCTGAGCCTCACAGCCCTGTGAATTCACAAATGCCACCTGGGGATAGTGACCAGAATGGCAGCCCATCTTCAGGCTGTGCCCTTCTTCCTGGGCAGGGGCCTGTGGGACCTGGTTGTGTTGGAAATGCGATGCCTCTGAGTGGATATTAAACAAATGGAGTCAGTGCTGTTACTTGTTCTCAGTGGCAGAGGGTCTGATTGAAGCTAGTGTCTTAGGGCTGAAAGAGAAGGTCCCTGGTCTGTTTTCCAGTGTTTTGCTGAGAAGGTTTGAATTTTTGTAGAGTCAGATTTATCTATCTTACTCTTTGTGGTCTCTGGCTGCGCTATCATGCTTCAGTTGCTTTTTCTAAGCCAACTTTATAGAAGTCGTCATCTACATTTTCCTCCAGTGCTGTTGTGTATTCAGTGATTCATTTTGGCATAAGAGATGAGGTGGAGATCCAGCCTCACTCTTGCCCATATGGCAGGGTGTTCGTCCAGCACTGTCGACTGAGTGATCCGTTTTCTGTGAAGTTCTGAAGTATGATCCTTACTGTTTAGTATCTGGTTTCTTGTTAATAGTGTAATTTACATGACTTTGCTTATTAGTATTTATTAGCTCTTTGCTAATTTGGGGGTTTTCTATGTTTTACTCATTTGAAAAAACTGTATTCTTGGTGTTTTCATGTTAATATTTAATGCATTTTTGTTGATATTTAAATAAACTTGTATATGTTATTAATTTTGATTGCTGTTTTTGGATTGCCTTTTAGTTTGGCTTATGACTTTTTTTTCACAGTATTAGGGATTGAATTAAGCACCTCATGTGGGCTAAGCAAGTGTCCCATCCTTTTTGACTTTTTATTTGGGGACAGGGTCTAGCTAAGTTTTTCAGGGTGTCCTCAGTCTTGGGGTACTCTTGCCTTGGCTGCCCGAGTAGCTGGGATTACAGGTGTGCCTACCATGTGTGGTTTTGCTCATGATTTTTTTTCCTACCAGGGATTGAACCCAGAGGTGCTTAACCACTGAGCCACATCCCCAGCCCTTTTTATTTTTTATTTTGAAACAGAGTCTCGCAAAGTTACTTAGAGCCTTGCTAAGTTGTTGAGGCTGCTTTTGAACTTGGAATCTCCCTGCCTCAGCCTCCCAAATTGCTGGAATTACAGGCATGTGCCACTGCACCCAGCTGCTTATGATTTTTGATATAAGTGAATATTGTGTTTTTATGCAGTTAAATACATTTGTGTATTTATTGTCATTTCATTCATTGTTTTGATGCTTTTGAGATCCTTCCTCATCTCATGATCAGCAGACTGCCTTAGGATATCGATATGTGCTAACATTAATTTTTACCTTTAACGTTTTAGTCCTTTTGTGTTATATTTTGATTCATGGTATGTGTCATGCTCAATCATTCACTTTTCCAGCAATGTTGGTGAAATTCTTCATCTGCTGTTCAGATTATTCCTAGAACACATATGTGCCTTTAAAGGAAGGGTCTTATTCTGGACCACCTGCTCTGTTTTTTCCCCATGTGTTTGTGTTTTTATTCTTTTTAGTATTCTACTTTTTCTTTTCCTCATTTTTGTTAAGATGGTACATGCATGTGATAGAACAAAGAATCTGCAGGGGCTGGGAGTGAAAGTGGCCGTTACTCTCTCTGACCTCTGCCCACCTGTCTGCTGTTTAGGGCCATCGCTTGTGACCACTTCTCCTTTCCCTGTTTGTGGTCCCTCCTTGCCGGTATGCAGCCTGGTCTAGTGACCTGACTTGGTTTATCCCTTCAGGACAATACTTAGGGTTCCTTGCTGTGACAGATGGAGTTTTTTGCTACTACCTTACTTTTCCCTGGATCCAGTCAGACCCACCCACCCATAATTTTGTCTGCATTTGTTCTAGTTCCTTGCATAATATATTTTATTTCAACCTCAACTCCTTTCCCATCAATTGTATCCAGCATTTTTTGACTGGTAAGGACGTTCCTAACCTGTTCCCCTTCTCCTCTCCACGTCCACCTCTCCTTGTCTTTACTCCTTTTACATGAATGATACAACAGTTGGGCCAATTCAGGGGAGTTTTTCAATCTTTTTGTTCCATTTCTATGCCCACTCAAGAAGCCAGGAACGTGAGTACTCACCTTTATAGATTTACTTACAGCTTAGTATAATTCTGGATATTGAGATATAAACAGCCATTTTAGAAGGCTACAAAGAAAATGTCTATTTTCTTGATAAAAAAGAAAGTCATGTCATCTCCAGTGAAAATTATAGAAAACTAAATAAAGTAAAACTCTCAGTAGAGTTGAGGGAAGGAAACAGGTTAAGGAAGGAGGGGAGGGCAAGGGAAGTATTGGGGACTGAGTTAGTGCAAATAATATTCTATGATTTTATAATTATGTCAAAATACATCTGATGTTATACATAGCTAGTTCATTTGAACTAATATTAGTTTTTCTGAACTAAAAATAATTTAAACAGAGAAATTAAAGAAGATCTTAAAAGAGGGAAAGAACTTCTGTGGTGCTAGAGAGGCAGAAACAACATAAGGACAAATTATCAAAAGTGATCTACAGATTTATTCCAAATCCCATAAAAATACCAATGACATTCTTCATAGAACTAGAAAAAGCAGTGTTAAAATTAATTTAGAAGAATAAAAGGATAATAGTCAAAATAATACTGCACAAGGAAAGTGATGCTGGAGGCATTACAATACCTGATCTCAAATGATAATACAGAAGAGCTATTTTCTGATACGTATTAACTGAATGGTAACTGTGGGCTGGTAAGGAATGGCTGGAGGAGGTGGATCATTGGACGCATGTCTTTGGGGTATATATTTTATCCTTCCTGAGGGGAACTCTCTATGTTTCTACCTTCTGGAAATGTCCTAAGCAACTTTAGTCTACTACAGTCTTCTACCATGATGTTCTGCCTCACCTGGAGCCCCAAGAATTGGAGTTGGCCTTCTATAGATTGAGACCTATGAAGCCATGAGCCCCCAGATAAACTTGTCCTCCTCTAATTGTTCATGTCAGATCTTTTGTTCACAGCTGCAAAAAAGTTCACTGAAACAGGGCAGATTTACTCCAGCTTCTTTCAGCTACTGGTGTCTGCTGTCCTTTTTTACCTTGTTTCTGTTCTGTGTTTGGGACTGGGGATCTCTGATAAACTTCATGATTGTGGCATGCTTGGTGGCTGGGGAGTTTCTGTGCAAAGGTACAGAATACCTGGCTGCTGGGAAACGTCCGTGTAAAATTCATGGGATGCCTGACCACTGTAGCAATGTTCTTCAAGAGGGTTTCCACCTTGATCTTAGGCACATAATTTCTGGAAATAAAGGGACTTACTTTCTTGATAACTACAATGTTTCACCAAGCTCCAATGCTCCTGGATCTGCTCACTTAACAGTGACTTTAGACAATGGACTTTCTTAAGAGCTGCCCAAATCTTCTTCTGACATTGCATATTGTAACTGTGAAGTGTAACTGCAGAATAAGCAACCTTACTTATACTCCAAACAATAATGTAGTTATGGTACTAATGACCTGAAGTAACCTATTGGTATAAATAAGTGTGGCCACTTGTAAAAGGAGCCACTTTCTTGGACAAGGATCCTCTGCACCTTGTCTCTGTGTCTCCCTTTATTATCCCTTACATATTTCCATGTTATTCCATATCTGCCTCCACTTCCACATGTTTTTCCTTCTGTGTACCTCCAATCTCCCTTAGCCCTTGTGGAGGCATTTTAGGACACACTTGGAGGATCCAAGATCCTCTTCAAGTCTCAAGATCTACAGATTAAGCTGATCTTTAAGACTTATCTGCTGAGATTTATCTTCAAAACTTATGTGTCTACCCCATTCACAATATCCTAAAAAAAAAAAAATACTTGAGAATCAACTAAACAAAAGAGGTGAAAGATTTATACAATGAAAACTACAGAACCCTAAAGAGAGAAATAGAAGAAGATCTTAGAAGGTGGAAAATATGCCCTGTTCATGGATAAGCAGAACTAACATCATCAAAATGGCGACATTACCCAAAGTTCTCTACAGGTTTAATGCAATGCCAATCAAAATCCCAACTGCATTTCTTGTAGAAATAGATAAAGCAATCATGAAATTCATATGGAAAAACAAAAGACCCAGAATAGCAAAAGCATTTCTAAGCAAGAAGAGTGAATCAGGCGGTATAGCAATACCAGATTTCAAACTATGCTACAGAGCAATAGTAACAAAAACAGCAGGGTACTGGTACCAAAACTGACGGGTGGACCAATGGTACAGAATAGAGGACACAGAGACCAATCCACAAAATTACAACTTTCTTATATTTGATAAAGTGGCTAAAAGCATGCAATGGAGGAAGGATGGCATCTTCAACAGATGGTGCTGGGAAAACTGGAAATCCATATGCAACAAAATGAAACTGAATCCCTTTCTCTCACCATGCACAAAAGTTAACTCAAAATGGATCAAGGAGCTTGATATCAAATCAGAGACTCTGCATCTGATAGAAGAAAAAAGTTGACCTGATTCCTTTGTAAGGCCATTCTGCCTAACCACATCCACTAATTCTCCAATTTCTATTTCCTATGTACATTTTCCCACATATGACCAATAAGTCTATCAAAACAGAAAGGGAGAAATAATCCAAATTATTTTACAGCCTAAGAGCTCATTCAGATGATACCCATTTGAGGGGTAGCAGACAATCCAGCCTCATGTGTTTCATTCATTGTCACTTCTTTTAATATCTTTCAATCTGGAATACCTCCTTGGTTTTTCCTGTCTTTAGTGGTTCTAATTCACATTACAGTTGCTTTTAGAATGACACCCCCCATTTAGTTTGTCTGATACTTGTTATGAAAAAACAATTAAACATTTTAAAATTTGCATATTTTTAGCAAGAATAGTGCAGAAATGATGCTGAAACCTTTTCAGTGCATCCTCATATCACAAGTTGCCCAGTGTTGGTTTCTCTCATGAATTGTGATGCTAGCATTATATAATTTAGATTTTTTTTCACAGGAAAGTGAATTTATGATATGTGTTGTTTATTAATAAACACTATGAATTTTTTAATTTTTAATTTGTTGTATATGACAACAGAATGCATTACAATTCATGTTACACATATAGAGCACAATTTTTCATATCTCTGGTTGTACACAAAGTAGAGTCACATCTTTCATGTCTTCATACATGTACTTAAGTTAATGATGACCATCGCATTCCACCATCTTTCCTACCTTCATTGCCCCTCCCTTCCCCTCCATCCCCGTTTCTCCTTTGCCCAATATAGATTCATTAAATCCTCCCATTCCCTCCCTCCCGCAGCATATTACAAATCAGCATCCTTAAATAAGAGAAATCATTCAGCATTTGTTTTTTTTGGGGGGATTGGCTAATTTCAGTTATATTATACTCTCCAGCTCCATCCATTTACCTGCAAATGCCATTATTTTATTATCTTTTAATGTTGAATAATATTCTATTGTGTGTGTGGATGTGTGTGTGTGTGTGTGTGTGTGTGTGTGTGTGTGTATAACTTTTTCTTTATCCTTTCATCTACTGCAGGGCATCTAGGTTGGTTCCATAGTTTAGCTATTGTGAATTGTGTTGCTATAAACATTGATGTGTCTGTGTCCCTGAAGTATGCTGTTTTTAAGTTCTTTGTGTATAGTCCTAGGAATGGGATAGTTGGGTCAAATGGTGGTTCCATTCTCAGTTTTCCAAGGATTCTCCATACTGCTTTTCATATTGGCTGCACCATTTTGCAGTCCTAACAGCAATGTGTGAGTGTTCATTATTCCCTACATCCTCACCAACACGTATTATTGTTTGTATTCTTAATAGCTGCCATTCTGACTAGAGTAGACAAAATCTTAGAGTAGTTTTGATTTTTATTTCTCTAATTGCTAGAGATGTTGAACATTTTTTCATGTACTTGTTGATTGATTGTATATCTTTTTCTGAGAAGTGTCTTTTCAGTTCCTTGTCCCTTTATTGATTGGGTTATTTGTTTTCTTAGTGTTAAGGTTTTTGAGTTCTTTATATATTATATATTATAGAGATTAGTGCTCTATCCAACTTGTGTGAATTTGTAAGAATTTGTTCCCAATTAGTAGACTCTCTATGCACCTCATTGATTTTTTTTTGCTCACAAGAATCTTTTCAGTTTGAATCCATCCAATTTATTGATTCTTGATATTAATTATTGTGCTCTAGGAGCCTATTAAAGAAGTTGGGGCCTAATCTGACATGATGGAGATTTGGGCCTACATTTTCTTCTAATAGATACAGTGTCTCTGGAACACTGTGCATCTTATTTGAAATTTTCTTATTGATTTTTCACACATCCATTGATGAGTTTTGTGTGAATCAATATCACAGTGATGACTGTCAAGTGGTCATCTTCTAATTCTCTCATTCATATTAAATTTGTTAGTCAGCATGGAAACAATCTGTTTTTCCCAATTTATGTATGAGTCTTTCTGTTTTTGTGTTAGCATGGTCTCATGAATTCTTTTTTTTACTTAAAAAATAATTCATCATTATTACGTATTTGAAATTCTGCCAGACTTGTTCAATGGGAGCTCCATTTTGACATTGCCTTTGAGTGATTTCAAAGCAGCAGAATATTCTTACCTAGGCCTCAAGTCAGCCATTCCTCTCCAGGAAGACCTAAATCCTTTGTATTTAAAAATAATTATTTGAACAATGTGTGTACCCTTCATGACTAGGGTGTTACTACCCTATCAAGAGACTTAGATAATAAATACTCCCAATACTATGTATGTATATGAATTAACCTATGTATTCATACATCTTACATAACTAGTGCTATATCATAATGAACATTGTTCATACAGATGTTCACAATACTATTCAAGCACCATCTCTCCTTTCCATAATTGTAAGCCACATTTTCAACAATGAAATCAGTGTCTTTCATTTTCCTTAGTGAATTTTTACATTTGATCAATTCTGATTGTATATTATCAAAATCTTCACCATGACAGCAGAAAGCTGACTGTCTTCCCTACTGGGTGTACTGGCTGAAAGCTCACACAAAGGAAGGGAAGAAGATAGGAGAAGGAAGAAGGTGGAAGGAAGGTGAGAAGAAGGCTGAAGAAGAAAGTGTCATTTAGAAAGATCAGCCCCAGAATCTTAACCACCTGTACCAATACACTGGCTTATTGCTGGAACCCTATCTGCAATTTCCCACTACCTTCATGTTGTGTGAACAGTCTGAGAGCTGGGCATTCAAAAAGAAGAAGGGAAGGAGGAAGAAGGATGCACCAGTTAGAAATAGAATCCAGATATATAGCACTCATACCATTGTGCCTGCTCAAAATGGCACAAAATTTCTGTGTGTTATCTGCCCAACAGTCCAGAATAGATGGAAATGGAGACTTATTGTTTGCATAGGAAGCAGAAATAATAATTTCTATTGATCAACTAGTAATGTCATTAAGTTAAAATAATTAGACTAGCAGATTAGTCAGGGTTTGGGTCTTCATTTCCCAATTTTCTCATTAGCAAAAAGGGATCAAGTGATGGACTTTTAACCATTGGAATGCAAATAAAAGTTGTGTGTGACATTTCTGCAACAATATTCTTTTAAGCTATGCTTCCTTCACCTCCCTTTTATTATGTTTATTTATTTTTCTAAAATGCCAATCAAAGAGGAAGCAGGGACACAGGAATAAAGAAATAGGACTCCTGAATTATAATATGTGAAGCAGAGCCATCTACTCTGGACTGTTGGACAGTGAGAAAGGATTATGTTTAAGTTACTTATTTGAAAGTGCACAGTGTTGGTTTCTCTCATTTAATGCTACCTGTTAGATTTGACCCAGCTCTCCCACTCCTAGGTCTATACCCAAAGGAGTGTTAGTTATGCATTCTGCACCCATGGATTTAATAAATCACTGAAGCACAAATATTAGAAAAAACTGTGTCTGTACTGAACATGTGCAGACATTTTTTCTTGTCATTATTCACTAAAGAATACAATATAAAGCAATTTACAAAGAATTTCATTGTATTAAATATGGTAAGTAACCTAGAGGTGATTTAAAGTGTATGAGAGGCTGCACATAGGTTATATACAAATACTACGCCATTTGTATAAGAAACATGAGCATCTGAGGAAGTTAGAATCTGTAGGGGATTGGATCCAGTACATCACAGATAGGAGAAAACTACTTATATGGTCTATTAGTTATAAGATCTAATTCAAGTTACTCAAACTAATATAGCTTTTATTTCTATTAATTAATTAATTGGTACTGGGAATTGTATTCATGGGCACTTGACCAATGAGCCATATCCCCAGCCCTATTTTGTATTCTATTTAGAGGTAGGGTCTCACTGACTTGCTTAGCACCTCACTTTTGATAAGGCTGGCTTTGAACTCAGGGTCCTCCTGCCTCAGCCTCCTGAGCTGCTGGGATTATAGGCATGCACCACTGAACCTGGCTTAAACAAATACATCTTTCTAAACTAACATTTTTCTTACAATATTATACTTTTAAATACAGTTATCAATAGTATAATATGTACACTATGAATAGGGTAACCTATCCCATTTTGGGTGTAGAAGAAAATCAGAAGAGGCTTTCTAGAGTAGGCAATACCTACTTGAGCCTCTAAGAATAAGTATTTATTAGACAAAAAGAAATGAGTTTTGTTCCCATGGGAGATAAAAGCATTTGTAAAAATAAGAGGAATGAGACAGGATATTATGTTCATGAAATGGATAGTAAAAAATCTCTCTTTCAGTAATGGGATTAAACTTAGGATCTTGTGCATGCTTAGCAAGTGCACTCTTACTGAGCTACATCCCCAATCTTTTTATTTTTTATTTCATTTTGATGTAAGTCTCACAATTTCCCAGGCTGCTCTTGAACTTGTGACCTCCTGCCTTGTCACCCTTTATCAGAAGCTAAGATTTTAGCAGTGAACACACACACCCAATTTCAAATTTTTTATATGGCTGTCAATAAAAATGTACAAAGACAGTAAATGGAAAAATGGGTGAAGGTATATCTCACATGCTGAATTTCCTTCTGCACATGGAATTAACTCAATAGTCATGTAGAACTTTGCAAAATATATTCATACATTTCCTTTTTGACAACAGTTTATTTCTTCTCTATTTATTGTGGTCTCATGTGTGAAAAAATAAATGTAATATGAATTATCTCACAAAATTAGTACTGCTATAAATATCTAACTTTAATGAAACAATTTCCATCATATCTTTGATAAATAAGAGTTACTAATATTGGCTCATTTATTGTATTAGTACTCAGGAGTCTTATCTTAATGGGAGTTCTAGGAGAATGTTGATTGGATTCAATAAAAAAATACAGATATGAAAATATTCATTTGATGAGGAAATTACAACTGGTTGTATTCCATAAAGAGTAATCAAACCTTAATTAAAGGTAATTAGAAAAGTTGATCAGGATTTATTGACTATGTAATACCAAGGCAGTTCATTTGATACCTAAAAGTACCTACAGAGGTTTTACTCTGGGCTATGAACATAGGTGTCTGCAAACATTGTTAGTATTTCACATGCTCATTATATTATCTTCCTAGAAAGTAAAATGTATAATCAGTGGGAGAAAGATAATAAAAAAGTTAAAAGCATAAAGACTTTCAATTGTCTCTAAAATGAGGGGGACAAGAGGCAAATGACTGAAATGCATTTTGGTCTGGATCTCCTTTTCACTTAACGTCCATCACTATCATTCTGTTGCCCTAGGTTAGACCTCACTGCCTCCTGTCAAGCCTAACCAGCCGCCTTATGTTCAAGATTATCCTCTTCTTCCATCAATATGCTTTCCAGACCAGCTCAGGAGTTTTATTATTAAAATATAATTTTATTATTAACACATCTAGTATACTGATGGCTACTCACAACCTAAAAATATAAATAAATTCTTGACATGATATATAAACCCTTGATTATCTGCCTCCTGCCTATTTATTTTTCCTTATTATTTATTTTTATATGTGTAAATCAGTGGTTTTTAGAGTAGTCACCAAGTTTGTAATTATTATCATTATATAACTTTAGAACAGTTTTTATCACCTCTAACAGAAACAAACTGTTAACTTATACTAACCCTACTAACTATAATACATGAATTTACTTCTGCTTATAAAGATTTGTATATTCTGGGTGGACCAATGGCTTTTGAATCCACAAGTAGATATGTTGAAACCTGGGGAGGTACTTAGATAAGCAGAGTGGAGCCTTCATGTATTCAATTTATGCTATCATAAGAAGAAGCCACATACAAGCTAGCTCTCTTTGGAAAGTGTGACAAAATGATGGGAAATCTGCAAGGAAGAGGGCCCTCACAGGAACCCTACCATGCTGCCATCCAGATCTTAGACTTCCAGACTTCAGAACTGCATGGAATGAGTTTCTATGGTTTATAAGCCACCCGGTTTATGGTACTATGTTACAGCAGCCTGGGCTAAGACAGCGTATAACTGTATACCTTAGTTTTTATCCAATGTGTCAATCTTTTAACTGATATGTTTAGAACATTCTCATTGAATATTATTTTGTTATATTGGTATTAAAATCAACTAGGTATTTTATATTTGTTCAGTATGTTTTTGTTTCACTTTTCTACTTCTTTGTTGTTGCTTTTTGGCTATACATGGGTTAACAGAGCTAACCTGATGTATACATTGGCTATTCATGGAATAAAGTAATTTTCATTCTTTTCCTTTCAGTATTTAAAGATATCACTCTATTTTCCTTCTAGTTTGTATGATTTTTGAGGAGAAATCTTTTATAATTCCTATCCTACTGTTCTTAATTTGACTTTATTCTTTTGTTACCTTCAAGAATTTTGTTTTCTTTTGTTCTCAGCTGTTAGAGCAAGCTGTTCTAGATATAGTGTTTTTACATTTATCCTGCTTGGTGTTTCCAACTTTTTTGATTGTGATGGTTTGGATCGGGAATATCTCCCCTAAAGGCTCATGTGTTGAGTTCTTGGTCCACAGTGCAGCAACATTCCAAGATGTGGTCTTGGTAGGTGATTAGATCATAAGGGCTCTGACCTCATCAATGAATTAATCCATTAATGTATTAATAATTTGATGGCCTTATTTGGAGGTAGGGGGAACTAACTGGATGAAGTAGGTCCTTGGGAACATGCTCTGGAAGGATATATCATGTCTCTGATCCTTTCTTGTAGCTCTTGATTCATGGCTGCCATGAGGTGAGCAGCTTTCCTCTGCCATGATCTTCAGCCCTGATGTTCTATCTTAATTCAGTTCCAGAGCAGTGAAACTAGCTAACCATGAAACCTCTGAAATTCTCAGCTAATTTTTTTCCCCTTTAAATTGTTTATCTCAGATATTTTGTTTCAGGAAAGAAAAGCTTACTAACACATAGATCGATAAACTGTTGTCTACTAATTTTGTAATTAAAATTATTATTTTGTAAAATAAAAGTATTGCTTTCCATTTTTCCCTACAAATGTCTGTCTTTTTGTAAGTGTTCAATCAATTGGTTTTCCTGTGACCACAGTACTTGCAAGGACTGAAAAAAAATTGTGAAGCTCATGTTAATTTGTCTTCTTTCTGTTGGACTAGGAACAGAGATTGCCCTACCTTCCCAAATTACTGAACAAAATAAAGAATTTGAAATAGATGTAAGCCTGTAAAATATAATCTTTAAAACATACTCTACAATTCCTATCTATTCTACTGCCTTTCAAAGAAAGGGAAGATATTTTGAAGTCATCAGTTTAAAAAGTTTGGGTGGAAAGGAAACACCTTGAATTGAATTTTGCTTCTGTGGTGGCTCCAGTATCTGGCTAACAATTTCTGACAAAAAAATGCTTGGTACCATGTTCTTCCCTCTAACTGAAGTACTTTTTCAAGATTGTCTAATATTATCTGAGGTATAAAATCAATTCTCCTTTCTTATCCATTTGGTCCCAGTTACCAGATTCTCAGCCAACTGGGATCACAAACTACAGATAGAGAGTATATCACTTGCAGATCTGCAAAGACTTTAGTCTCCATCACCTGTTTAGATGTAGCCCAACATCATCCATCTGTTCTGGGCCTTTACTGAAAGAGGAAAGAAGAACCCAATAAACACTAAAATTCTGAATATTTCTAATGTTTTTCTCCTGATTAAAGACTCTCTTAAGTATGTGTTTGCTTTGAAAAGACTTAGGCAAGCTCAACCATATATTTGCCACAAAATATTGAGAGGTATACGTTTTCAAAAAATGTGGCATCTGTGTCTTCACAGCCTCCCACACTGTCTCAAAGGCAATGCTACATATTTTATTTCTGTTAGTGAAACATTCCAATTTATGGTACTAAAGTTTAAATTGTTTAGAATATAGTCTCACATGCCATAAAACAATCCATATTAATAAATTGAATGTGGCTGAAACAAAATATAAAGCTACAACCCAAGCTTCAAGAGGTTCACCAGCATGAAGTTATCAGGGGTCCATGACCTTTTCATCCTAATCCTCTGTGACTCCAAGCAAGTTGCTTTTATCTGTATATTCCAAAAGTGTTCAATCACATAATGGTATTTCAGCCAGGAGACTAAAGGGAAGTGAATGTTATGAGGGTTCTCTTTAAAAACACAGTATAGGTATTGCATGCATCACTTCAGCTGAGATTCATTATTGGGAATTGTATAAGCAGCAAAACTTCACTATGTAAGTTTGTGAGGGAGGCTGGAAAAATATAAACTTAATTTTTGGTAACTAGTTATTAAACAACAATTTCATCACTATGAGAATGACATAATGAATATTGAGGAATGTTACCACTTGTAATCTGTATTCTCTTATTTAATGGATATTCACATCAGCTTTGCTATACCTCTTTGTCTGAAATGACTGTGTCCTTTGTTTTCCAACTTGTTAACTCGTCCATTTTTTTGACCTTGCATTCATATATAAACTTTTTTGAGAAGTTCTTACAGAACCAGTTCCTCTCCCCATAATACAAAGCTATTTTCTCCTTTCCAACATATTAGTGTATTCTAAACTCTTTAAATCAGACGGTGAGATACTCTAGGCAGAGAATATGTCTTATTTTTTTTAATATTCCATGTGTTTAGCAAGAATCTGCTTTAACAAAGAACATAATAATGGTGAAGAATGAATGTATTCAAAATAGAAGAGTGTTGAGAGAATGAATTCTTAATGTTCAAAATAATTGAATAAATGAATGTCTAAATGAGTAAATGGACATATTAGTAAGTTTCAATATATAAATGAGGAATGATGGTGTTTATAAATGAAGATTTAAGGAATAAATGGACAGATTGGTAAGAGTGTGAATATGAGGATAGATGAAAAAATGTATATAATAATTAGAGAATAATTGGATGTGTGAGTGCATTATTGAATGAACTGCTTGTTTAGTATGTCTATGAACAGTTAGCTGAAGAGTTGGATGGGTGAAGGGATGGAAGACAGAACAAATGAATGCAATAATGAAGAATCTAGAAGAATCTACATATACATAAGTACATGAATAGATGACTGTAAGCATGAAGTGTGGGTGGATTCAGGGAAGATGCGTAAATAGACATATCATTAAACTGGTGGTAAAAAAATGCGTGGATATATTGATCAGAGCACAGTGAATGGTTTCTATTACATAAATACTTGAATTGACTCTTCTGCCATAATACATGGAATTGGGAGGTGAAAAAAAAAAGGCTGGAGTTTTATCATACTTCTACCAAAGCCTCTGATTTCATGGATTACTCAAACTCTATGCATCTTAGGTTCCTCATTTCTAAATTCATATTATAATAAAGAGCTTGTGTGTTTTCCAGGGGATAAAATAGACATTATATAAAGTGGCTGGCACAAATATGTACTCAATAAACAGCAGTTGCTATTAGAACCATCATTATCCTCATCACATACTTATCCAACCATTTCTTCCCACTCAGCATTTCACTGATCCCTGGATATACATGAAAATATATGTGCAATCTTGGCTCGGCGTTCTAGGATCCCCTGTCTGTTCTAGGATCCCCTATCTGGGTAGACAGGACTTATGTATAAAAGGATTATCGCCATTAAGATGAGGGGTATGCTCAGTACCAGATGACAAATTTATGAAGAACTGTAAAAAGGGAAAGATTATTAATAGGCAAATAAGTCTTGGAATGTTATGTTTGAGTTTGGGAAGCAAAAAGGAGGAGGATTAAATTAGCATAAAGGAGGTGATAACATCTTGCCCACACTTCTCATTAAATTGCAAATTATCTGAAGGATCATAAAGGAAAAATGAATAAGTAGCAAGAGTTCTGATTATCCGTGAGACAAATGAGATCTCAAAACACTTGAATGAATGGCCCAAGGACAAAGAGTGACTTTGACCCTGGCACAGTTGCAAATGCTAGCCTCAGTTCCTGGCTGCTCTATCTCTTTGGACTTGCCAGTACTTTTAAAACAAGCAAAAATAAAATGCTCTTGTATCTGAGCACAACTTGACTGAATTATTTTAATAAAAAATTAATCACTTAAACAACTGAGGTGCTTGTATATTGTACCAGTTTATTTACCCACCTGTCTAGCTGCTAAGAACAATATACTGAAACAATGAGTTTATATATGCTACCTTGTTTCAATGTTTTACTTTTATTCTTCCTGGTCCTAAATTAGTTTGGCTTGACTTGTATTATTTATTTAGGCTATTTTTGAAGAATCTCTTATGCAAAGTACAGAGATCCCATAGCAACTATAAATCAAAGCGCTAGAGATATAGTTTAGCATGTACTTTAGGCCTCAACATCTAACCAAATTAGTCTCAAATACAAACTACCAGTATTAGCTATGTATTCTTTCTAGTGTATGTGTCTTTAGTGTTCGGGTTCTGTGGTGTCTGAGACTGTTTCCTTATCATTTTCATGGGGATGCTATTATCTGTGGACGTAGTTACTGTGCTTTATCTGGAATATTTTTTCTAATATCTCATAGTGGGCAACTTTACCTGACTCCACTTTTGGCTACTTTTTATACTTATTGCAATTTTTTATCCATTCAGTTTTTGATCTGCATTATCATTTATAACAGGATAAATCAACCTAAACCTGTGTATCTTTCACATTTTCCCAAGTTTCCCAAAATTATCTCTCTGGGTAATTTTGGAAGTCTCCCCAATTATCTTCCTGCTCCAACACTTGCCCTGCTACTGTTATTCTCAATACTATGTCCAGGGTGATCCTTTTGGGTTGGAAATTAAATGTGTTTATGAAACATTAGTCACAAATCAACTTTAGTTAGCGGTAGATTTTCCTTCTTTAAAAATATTTGTCATTGACTAAAGGAAATTTATAAACTCAGCCTTAACAACTCTGTAAGGGCTTTCTAAAATGTTTAGTGATATTCTTAACCTGCCTACTTCATAGGATTTTTGTGAGAGTTAGATAAGTCTATGGAAAGTACTTAGAATAGTGCCTGGCACTAACTTTAATGTGTTATTTATTGAACAATATCTCTTCTCTCAGTCATCTCCAAACTTATTCACACCAAATAAAACTTGACCTACATAATCTTATTCCTTTACCCTCTCTGATTGCCTTCCTTCTAGTCTCTGCTTCGCTCATGGTACAGTGAGCAACATTCCCTTTGCTCTTCCTTAAATACTCCAAACACAAGTCTGCCTCAGATCCTTTGCCAATGCAATTCCCTCTACCTAGAACACATTTCACCCCAAGTGTGTGCATGGGTTGCTGCCTCCCCCAACCCATATGGCTCTTCAGATGTTTCAGGTATGAAGCCTTTACTGATAAACACATTTAAAATTTCAAATAGAGGTGAAAATGTTATATAAAACAAGAAAAAACTTTCCAAATTCTATCTGTATAAACATATTTCCTTTCAAGACAACTTTGTTTACTTTATGATTTATTCCATCCCATCTAATCTAAACACAGCAGACAGTACTGTGATTAATAAGGAAACACTGACTTCTTATCACAGTTCTGTTTTCTAGGCTAAGGAGTGTTTGTCACACAGAATCTTATGTCTCTGGATAAATCAATCAAGGTCAAGGCCTCTGCCTTCTCTGAAATTAGAAGGGGTCTATGTATGTGTGTGTGTGTGTGTGTGTGGGCACGCATGTACTTGCATGGTTTATAGTATTCTGACATATTTTCAAAATAACACATGTCAAATCTGTTTTAAAAAATCTATATTTGTTAGATGAGTAGTATGTGTTTATCAATTCATACCTCTGAAACTGTATTTACTTTTTATTTAATGTTAAATTTTTTAAATGCACATGAAAAATATGTTTACATATGTTTACAAAAAATCATGTATTTTTCATGTATATTGTATGTGTGTGTGTGTCTGTGTGTGTGTGTGTGTGTGTGTGTGTGTGTTTTGTAACTGGAAATCTGAGTATTCTCAATTATTGGTAAAAATTTACATAATTTTTAATACATATATGTCTCTAAAAGATTCACTGGTATTTTCCTGCAAAAAATTTACTATAATATTATATCACTATTTTAAAATTGCTACAATCATCTTAAATTTTGCTTTTTTGAGCTACTAAAATTTAAATTGTTGATAACTTCCATTAACATTCCTGAAGAATAATAACCATGAACATGTTGTGAAAAGACTACTGGCAAACGGAAAACTTTTCACAGACTACATGAGCTCAATATTAAATTGTATTTTATGTGATACTAAAATGTCATTTGCCTTCTCTCTCTTGAATGTATGGAAATGTTTTCCTCAGCCTTTCTGAAATGTGGAACCAGAACAGATTGAATGCAGAAGCAAAAATAAGAATCCAACTATTATCAATTGTCAGATACTTTACAAAAAAAAAAAAAAATTAAATGTAAGAATTAGCCAAACTTCTCACTAAACTTTTTACAGAAATATACAATTTTTAGATAAAAAAATAATTGCTTTAACTTGTAACTGGTAACTTAAAATAATAAAATATTAAACATTTTCTGAATTTTAATTTGTTAAAATTTATTTATTTTTTATTAGTTGCATGTAACAGTACACAGTACAATGATCTTGACATTTCATACATTTGAATCATACAGTAAATATTAGTACATATTACTCATTTAAAAAGAACCTTTAGGATATTCAGCAATTTTTAAGAGCTCAAAGGTATTGGGAGAACAGCAAGTTTGAGAATCACACTGTACATAATAAGCTTTCTCTGAAAATACTTTCACTTCAAATACTGATATACTAAGATACCAGGACAAAGTCTATGTAATGAAGAATGTGTTCAATTATTTTGAAATGGGTAAATACTGGGGCTGGGGATGTGGCTCAAGCGGTAGCACTCTCGCCTGGCATGCGTGCGGCCCGGGTTCGATCCTCAGCACCACATACCAACAAAGATGTTGTGTCTGCCGAGAACTAAAAATAAATATTAAAAATTCTCTCTCTCTCTCTCTCTCTCTCTCTCTCTCTCTCTCTCTCTCTTTCTCTCTCCTCTCTCACTCTCTCTTAAAAAAAAAAAAAAAAGAAATGGGTAAATACTTAAGCCAAAACAGTCTTACAGTACTCTTTAACTCTGTTCAAAACAATACTTTTCTAAGATAAAATTCATCAAATTGTTTTAATGATTCTTCTAAAGTTCTTATAATAATTTTAAAAGCTAAAAGTGCTCTCTCTCTCTCTCTCTCTCTCTCTCTCTCTCTCTCTCTCTCTCTCCTCCCTTCTCTTCTGTGACTGACTGCTACGGTCCTGCTAATAAAATCTTGGAAAGAACACTGTCTCCTCAATGAGAACAAGCTCACCTTAATTTATTAGATTCTGAGATATCATGTGAAGAAGATTCAGGGTGCTATTTTTTGGCAGCCAGATCACCCTCTGAAATTCAGTAATCTTAACAGCTAAACACATGCAGCAAAAATATTGCAGATGAATGCAGTTCAATCCAAATGTGAACAAGCTTTCTGTCCTGGATCAGGAGCCCAAGTTTCTGTGCTAGGAAGAAGCTGAAAACAAATCAAAGGGAGAATGCTGAAAACCCTAAAACCAAGGAAATGGTCATTACATCTGAATGTTCCATTTCATATAGTTGGAAAAGATGAGACAATTGTAAGACCCTCCTGATAGGACTATTTATACACTATAATTGAAGATCAACCTCAGCACCTCCAGTGACCTTAAGTCTTATTCACCTTTCTCATACATAGTGCTTTATTTTTCAAGCAAGTAGCAGAGATTTTATTTTGAAAAAGAGTAAGATTTAAAGCCATGCATGGTGCTTTATAGGATCCCCAAAACCTAGGTGGTGGTTCTTACACCATCTTACCACTGAAACATTTATATTACACTTCACATGAGACAATGGTACTATGCTTCCACTGGTAATGATTTCTTGGCTTTAAAAATTGTACTTTTCCTGCCACCAATAGCCTTGGAAATGTGAGGAGTAAATGAACATTTTAGAATCATTATTTTCAACACATTTAATATGGACCCATTCGATAATAGGAGACATAATTATTCTGGGGAAAAAAAAGGAAGAGAACTTTCATCAAGCCCTAAAGAAGTGACAAAATAGTCTCTGGAAAACAATCAAACAAACAACAACAACAAAAAAACCCACAGTCATTCATTAAATAGCTTTAAAAATACTAGAAATAATTAGAAAAAGTGATATAAATGTAATTTAAATTTTAGAAGTCATTATTGATTACTTCAAAGAGTGTATTAAAAGCTGGGTATATGGGTTGAAGATGTGTCTCACCAAAATAAAAATGGGAGTGTATAGTGTTATTATCATAATACATGCCTCTAATACCATCTATTTGGGAGGATAAGGCATAATTATTAAAATTTTAAGGCCAGGTTGGGCAACTTACTAACACCTCATCTACAAATTAAATTTAAAAAATGCTAGGAATATAATTCAGTGAAATGGCAAACTTCATTTTAATCTCAATAATCACAGAAAAAGGTGGTATTTCTTCTCCAAAACTTACAAAAATGTTAAAAATTCATAAACTGGGAAACATTATGTTAAAAATTTTATTCATAAATCATATCATTGAAAGGTACAAAGAAAAGTGACAGTGAGAGAACTAGACCTTATTATAACTAAGCACTTTGATAAAAAAGGAAGTGAATGACACAAAAAGAGAAAAGAAGTAGGGACTTAAATTATGACATTATATAAAGATAAATGTTCAAAAATAAAAAAATAACAAATTGGTGAAGTCAAAAGTAACATTAGATAAAAACAATCACATAGTATTTATGAAGACATGAAATAAATCCTCATGAACTAAAGATGGTGTTCTAAACAACTGATATTCATAATGCTCTTCAATAAGTAACATATTGAGCCATTATAGTATATAGTTATATGATAGCATAAGGCTACTGCTATATTACTTCATACAGTTCAAATAGGGGGCCTGGGTTAAAAGAGGAAGTATGTTCAAGAAGAAACAAATACTAAACTTTGAAAAAAATGAATTTTAGAGCCCAGAAACATATATTTTATTTAACCAAACAATATATCATATAAATATTATATAAAAGTGATATCTTTGTAACATTTCATATGTATAGAGGTTTTCAATAGATTGTAGGTAGAACTTAAAAACTAGAAATTTTTAGAAACACATAAAATACTCAATTATAAATACCATGTGTGTAAATAAACCTCATCATTGCAAAGTCAACATTTTTTTCTTCAAT
Organism: Urocitellus parryii; assembly: GCF_045843805.1. Classification (NCBI taxonomy): domain Eukaryota; kingdom Metazoa; phylum Chordata; class Mammalia; order Rodentia; family Sciuridae; genus Urocitellus; species Urocitellus parryii. The sequence continues at coordinate 1,060,526 of NW_027554225.1, forward strand.
TTAAAGTATAATTTTTCCCATAAAACTTTTAGGACGATTTTGTTTTAATAAGAGACAAAACAATTTTTTTTTACTAAAATTTATCTGGGAAGTAAAGTATGAAAAATACTCCCAAACCTTTAATTTAGAAGAACCAATAAAGTAGGGATTGTTATGTGACACTAATGTATATTATAAGCTATATTATAATAATAAAGACTAAAGAATCATAACATGAACAAAATCTGAATCCATATTTATTTTCACTTTTGATATTGTTAAGAGCAACAGAAAGGTCTAACTAAATTCAACCATATAAAAGTTAATCTTAGACATTAAGGATGAAACTGACCAATCTGAAGTTAGAATTTGGGACTGGAGGCACAGTTAAGTGATAAATCATGTGTGCATAATGTGCAGGGTAGGGGGTTCCAACCTTAGCTACACAAAAAAGGGCAGATGTTAAGGGAAAATGATGTTGAAAATAAGCAGAATATTAAAATTATGGATCCTCCTTCCATCTATATGTACACATAATAAAAAGCTACTCATGTTATGAGTATCTCTTTTAAAAGACATAAATGAGTAGAAAGACTAAGATATATTGAAAAATTTGGAAAATATCTACCTTCAATAAAGAGGAAAAGCTGGGTTACACTGGGCATTAGTTCTTTCTTAAGCAAAAGACCACAGGTGGGACCAAGTCCCCAATGACCAGAATTACCTTCAGTAAAAAGAAATATGGGTCAAGTGAGACACTTGTATCTAAGGCAAAGAAAATGTGGAGATTTTCTAGGTATCATGAATGTATTTCCAACTATTACATGAGCTGAGGTCAATGCAGATAAATAGTCAAATATCAAATGTGTAAGTTTATCTCAAGACATTTATCAGCATATTTTCTAAACTTCTGTTGCTGGCAGTATTGTATTTTGCATGTAATAGTGTAAAATTCATAAATTACCAATAGCCTGAGCGAAATTTTAGCACTTCAAGAGCTCTGCCCCAACACTGTTAACCATAGTAATAACTGCACAACTACCAATTACTCCTAAATAAATTTGTTTGTGCACTAAGTGTCTAAAGTTTAACAAATTTTGTTGAATGCCGCAGTCTTGGCTGGGCACAGAATCACAAGCCACCACACACCTTGTAGATTCAAACAGCAATTCTTTATTCCCGAACTCACACCGGCCTCTACACACGTTCTGGGGAAATTCAAGTTCTGCTGCCACCCAATTCACCTACTCCAGGAGGCTTTTTTTCCAAATACTTTTTTGAATCTCACGAGAACTCAACGGGAAACTCAAGGATCGGGCGTGCCTGAGGCAGCAGGATATGCCCTATTCTCCCGCAGGGTACACCTTAAACCTGGAACTTCCCTAAACCCAAGGACAGGATACTCCCTAAAACCTGATCAGCTCTAAACCCGGATCCGCCCTGTTCCTTGAGCAAGGTCACCTTACTAAAGCATACATGCAATGTCCCAGTGAATGTCCTCTAAGCAACATGGGGTACACTGGCAAGGAAATTTTGATGCATCATTCCTACTTGGCAATGGCCCTCAGCAGTTGAAGTTACTATGTTGTGAAGTTCCAAGCTTTGGATGCACAGGTGACTGAGAATGTGCAAGTCTCAATTGCAAACAAATAAATTTTCATTGTTTTTTCCACGGAAAAAAAAAAAAAAAAAACTAAAAAGTATTTTCAGTTGCAAATTCTAAATAATTTCAATAAGTTATTTGTGTTATAAAATGTAGATTTCCAAATTAAATGTAGTATTCCCTATAAAGATTCCAATCCAGAAGGTACAAAACAATTACAAAATTCAAGAATAAGAACATTGTGTGCTATTTGTGCTTTATATCTGTTTTGCACTTTTATTTTTGTAGGATGAATTTCAATACTATTTTTAAAGCATTTTTATCAGTAATTTGAAATTCTATAAAATTTTTAAAAGAAGACATTGTTTGGTACTCCAAACATTGAGTAATTTCATTACAAATTCTAAACTGACTTTGAACAAAACACAAACAGAATTTTTAGAACTCATTTATAAAATTAATTTAATATCAAGCAAGCAAACATACATATGTAAAAGTAGTTTTTCAAAAGCTGAGATATTTCTAAATTATTGACTGCAAAGAGACAAGGACATATTGCCACAAGCTTAAGTTTTCCTTCTTTCTTTGAATTTAATACCACCTACATCATGAGTATTTTGAAATTCAATTGCCCTTTGAGTATATTTGTACTTCTGATCACTGTAGCTTCTACTTGAATTGGTAGAATATAACAGCTTTTTTGATGTTCTCATGAATTCCATATATACCATAAGAAATTACAAGTATATTTCTGTATCAAAACTTCCTGTCATAGTAAAAACATTGTTTTTCTCTGGTACGAACTCCACCACAATTTGAGCTTTCAATAACCTCATAAAAACAATTTCACTCTCAGAGTTCATCATTTTAACCAATTTATAAGCACATTTACAGAATTGTTACATATTTTGCCTTCAGTGTAATGAAAAGTTTTCAGTAGAAGTTTATTTTATTGTTGATAAAACAATAGGAAGCACTAAAGATTCTGCTATAAATTCTATTATTACTTATTGATTGCAGTTTAATCTATTTAAGCACTATCCATTTATTTTTTTCTTCCTATAAAACAACTTGAAGTAAAAATGAACAAAAATTAACATATAATTTAATTATTTAATCTAAATTAAGTCATGAACTTTCTGCATCTATGTGTGGTTTAAGTTTTTACCTCCAGGATAGTGTTAGGCTAATGACTAACTTGAAATAGGTATTAATTTCTTTTGCATATTTTGACATTACATTTTTACATGGTCAATGATATGACTCCACATTAGAAGGTAAATGTAAAAGACAATCGTGTAATTTTTATTATTCACCAATTTTATGTATAAGTAGAGGGTTAGTATTTAACTTTTCATTAAATATGCACCTCCATTTTTTTGTCATTACTGCCACAATCATCCAAATCAAGCTTTTTCTAATAAATCAAATTTGCTCAATTAACAAATTGGCCCTGAGTGATTAACAGAAAACTGGAGAATATTATAGGCTTAGTTCATGCTTTAAAAAGTATCTTACCCCATGCGGACAAAAATAACCCTAACTTTTTGCTTTGAGTAATCTTAGTAAATATTTATCTCTTTTTAAATGTTAAATTCCTGGCCTTCCAAGAACAGATCTTATTTTTTTGTATTCAAACATAGTTTGAAAAAATTCTCATGGAGCAATAGATACAAAAACCTAATCAGGATAGCTTTCATCTTTTTGAATTAAATTATCTTCATTTTTTTAATATGATCTAGCTCATTCTTGGATTTGCATATTAATAGTGGTGTTGCAAGCATTTGAACGTAGATTTTTATTATGGCAAATGGGTAAACATAGCTCATTGGAATCACATATTTTGTTCTTCTGTGACATTAAGTTGGTGTTCTATTCACCAAGATCAAACATTATATCATTTTATATCACATGTTTTATATATATATATATATATATATATATATATATATATATATATGATTCTTTTTCATCAATCTTTTCTCTTAATTTCTATAATTTATAACTAAATTCAAGGTATTGTCATCTATGGGTTAGAACTATTAAAGTAACTTCACAATATACTTTCTCACTTATTATTTCAGCTCTTTGATATGTATTTTGTAAACTGTAGACATACTGATCTTTGTAAAATGGGAATTCATCCACAGCCCTCATGTTCTGAATGTTCCTTTGATTCCTCTGCCATATTCCTTGGCTGTTTTTCCATGTGTCTCCTCTAACTATAATGTGTTACATACCGATAACTTGAATATATTTTCTGAGATTGTTTCCTTCATCTCAAACACCTGTCTTTTTCTTAGTAATGCCACCTGAAAATTCCTATTCATCTTTCAAATCCCACTTTCAACTGTTTCCTTCTGAGAAGCTTTCTCCCACTCACTTTAATGAAATAAGGCCCTGTCTCTTCATATTTGCACATTATATTTGATATTCTGTAGTCATAGTACTTTCCACCCTAAATTGCAGTTATTATCAACAGTTAGAGAATATTTGCTAAACTATAAAAATTGGTGCCAGTATTTTATATATTTTCATATATTAAATTATTTGATTCTCATAGTAAGGTATATACTTTTAAAATACATCTCCATCTTAAAGATGAATAAATATGTTCAGGAAATGCTAAATTAATTAAGAAAAAAATCAAATAATTAGTTGATCAAGCTGGGAAAGAAATGAAAGTTTGTCACTCAAAGGTTCTGTTTCTAAATATCATGTAATTCTGTCTAGGGACAATGTGATATTTATATCAACCTGTACAGTAACAGAGTGTCTAGATATAATATGTGCTTAATAAAGAGTTTTAAATAAAGGAATAAATTTTTAAAAATTTTAGCCATACTCAATATATGTTTGGAATAATAACTCTGGATTACAAAATAATATACTAATTAGAAGAGTTTTACTGTGATAAAAACCACCTATCACTAAAATTTTAATTGTATTCTGTTTTAATTGAGAAATTTTTTAAAGGAGTTGCATTTTAAACACTCATTTTCAAATTCAAAGACTGTGAAGGTAAAGTGTTAGGTTATTATTTATGCTGACAGTTATCAAGCTGAGAGCTTCCTCTGCAAACCACTCTCTAGGTTTTACACTGTCATATTCTTACTTTTCTGTAGTACCAGGAATCCTGGAATAGATCTTTGAGTTTCTGATTCTATTATGTAAGACCAATGATCTAGAGTAACCAAGACAAAATTAATTAAAACACAAGTGGTATTTCAAAATGAGATTTTAAAAATGCTTTTCAATAAGCACTATATAAAAATCTACTTTTTAAGCAGAAATTTAGGAGAGTTTTTTTTTCCCACCTAGAAATTAGACTTTATTACCTGTGCAGACAGGATTCGCCCCTTGAAGCATCAGTCCTTGGAGGAGGGTGTCTTGGGAGGCCCTGGTTCAAGGCTTCTGTGTACCACCTGGGTGGGATGGCATAGGGTGAATCTTCATGTACAGACACTCTGTTGGACTCTCCATGCTTCCCAGAGAAGAAGTGTACAAGCCTGGAGTCATCTTGGTTCCCAGAACTTCCCTACCCACCTGTACCTCCCTCTGCACCCCTCCCTCTGCTCTACTGCTCTTTCTGTAATTTATTCATGTTTTTTTAATTGGTGTCTTGAGGATAGACTTGATGTTGGAATTCACTGTGCTATATTCATGTATGTACTTACAGAGTTCAGTCAGACTCATTTCACCATTTTTCTCTTTTCCCATTTCTCCTTCCTCCCCCTCAATCCGTTAGTCTACTCTACTGAACTTTCTGCTATTTTGATGAAATTCCCTCTCTTTTTTCCCCTTTCTGCCCCCATTATTTTATTCCCTGCTCCCTTATTTTGGATTAGTTTCCACATATCAGAGGAAACATTCAACCTTTCACATTTTTTGGACAAGTGACCTTGTCCACCTACTACTCAGGGCATTAATATCCAGAATAGAAAAAGAACTCAAAACAATACCAAAAGGTATTATTTTAATTAATAAATGAGCAAAAGAACTAAACAGACACTTCTTTAAAGAGAAACACACAATCGATGAATATTGGAAAAGTGTTCAACATCTCTAGCACTTAGGGAAATGTAAATCAAAACTACATTGAGATTTCCTCTCACTCCAGTCAGAATGGCAATTTTTAAGAATGTAAATAATTGTAAGTATTGGTGAAGATGTGAAAAAAGGGTACACTCACACATTCTTGGTGGGACTGCAAATTAGTGCAACCACTCTGAAAAGCAGTATGGAGATTCCTCAAAAAATAGGAATGGGAGAGACTCAAATGGTCCTCACCTCATGTTTTCTCATACTACTAACTAGTACCTCATGTTTTCAGGTAAATGTTTATTAAGTAAAACATGATATCAATATCAGAATTGCTAAGAAATACTGAAAATGAAGTGATGAATTTATATGAGAAAAGATTTTCTGTAGTGGGAGGTATCTGATCTAGTTACTAAAAAAAATAAGATTTAGTAGGTGGACTGGTGGGAAGAACATTTTAAACTGGGATAACTCCACACACTATGACAAAAGGGCTAGAAAATTCAGGGTAAATTTGTAACATGGAGGGGAAATTGCCATGATTCAAGTGTAAGTGAAGTATGAAGGTATTTGATGAGAAAAAATTATATATTTAAGCAAATGAAGAAGTTAAAGGTAGAAAAAATGTGACAAAGTATTTTAATATATTGGGGAAATGAAAAATGTTTGTTGATTTTTAAATTATACATATATTTTATCATGAATGCATATTTATCAAGAGGTAATATGAATGGCTTACAAATTTACTGATTTTCAAGATAGTGCAATATAACATACATAAACAACATTAACCTTTATTATAATTAAAGCTTAGGATTTAGCACCGAATTTTCAGTGTCATTCATTAGTAGTTATCAACATACAAATATAAAACATGAATTGCACTTTTAAAAATCTTTTGCATAGCATAGTAAAAAGGGTTTTCTTCATCCTTTTTGTTTTTGAAGAATGATAATACTTTTCACCTTTTGGTTGTGCAACCAGAAAGTGACTTACCTTATCTTAGCTTTTGTGTATATCTCTATAAAAAACATACAAAATTACTTTATTGTTGGGTTATTACAATTGTTGTTAATATACAATGAGATGAAAAGTGAAAGAGTTGGGGAAGCCATTAGTCACTATAAATTGTCCACATAATTTCTTAGGAACTTAATAATTTGTATTTTTATGAAAACAAATTAAAACGTCCCTTTTGCTAAATTTTGATTGTACCACCATTGCCAGTGCATCCTTCCTGCATTCACCCATCACCAGCATCTTCTTCACCATACACCACCACTCTGACACTAGGCTTGGGGGTCTGAAGAGCCATTACAGCCAGCTGACTGAGTTTGTCCACAATGTGACAGAACCAACCTGGAATTACAATACACAGCAAAGGGGACAGACCAGAGATATGCTGGTCAGTGTAACAGTTATTACCCACATAAATAGCTAATATGAACTTAAAATTCAGTTTCTTAAATGTATTAGCCACACATTTCAAATGCTCAATATCCACAGGTATCAGATAGCCTAGATTTGTATATCATTTCCTTCACTGCAGAAAGTTCTATTGAATAATATTGGACTGAAATGTTAGTAGAACTGATTCCGTTAGTAAATTGTTATTTAATTGTTTCTCAAAAACATTGTGATAAAATCAGTGATCCTCAATTTGCCTATCTTAGGAAGTATACAAGGAAATGTTAAGAAAAAAAAAAAACACTTATAACATTCCATTAAAGAATATTAAAATGTAAAGAGTTCCTATATAATTTTGGGAAGCTAATGAATTTGGAAGTGCACTAACTCCCTCATAGGGCTGCATTATCTCCATCTTAAATGGAATATCTTTTTTAATGTTAGTATGGAGGGGACCAACATAATCGACATTCTGTTTTCTTAATTATTCAACTGGGAAGAGACATTTTAGCTAAATTATGCATGTAAACATAACACTGAATAAAACCACTGAGAACTGGCTAGAATATACCTAACTACATAAAAAAAGGTGAAAGACAGGCTGATAATCATTCTTTGAATAGTAACTTTGTCTACACCATTTATGATCCAAAAGACTGAATTAACATAAAGCATAATGTGTTCATACAGTGGTGGGTACAGAAGCCTTTACTATGTGATGTGGTCAGAGGACATGCACATTTAACTAAAAAGCTTCCCTTAAAATCTTGTAAGGCAGATGCTACACTACAAAGGTCATATGCAAATGATTGCTAAAATAACTTTAGCAGCATAAAACATTCAATTATATAATTTTCTGCCTAGCTCTGAATTCATACCTTTTCCTTCCTCATAAAATGTCATTTGAATTCTTATTCCATGAGCTATGTGATTCAGCAGCATAGATAGTGAGATGGAATTTCCAAACTCTGCAATTTTGGTGTCATAGAAGCTGAATAAATATGCTGACTGTTAAATATTTATTCAGGGGAAACACCCACATACACAGAGAGAGACACAAACCAGATAAAGGAAGAGTAATGAGGGTATAGGATCCTATGGTTTTATGGCTAATAAGAGGTCAGTATATGCATCTGTAAGAGGTAATATATTCAGGGTATCTTTAACTAAAATCACCTTATACTTCTCTGGAGGTACTATCATAATGAAAAACATATTATAAAGAAGGGCTTGCAACTTAAAGAGATAAGTTAATCATTCCCAAATTTTCTGCTGCAAGCTTTTGATCTATTGGTAGACACCTGCACGTCCGCGCACACACACAAGTCTAGGCACTAAACTCATGAGTCTTACAAACTGCAAGGACCTATATTGGGCTACAGTAAATTTTATTAATATTATCCAGGGATTTTATTTTCTAATCTCTACAGCAGGACAAATGAAGTTATTTTAAAATCTGATTTTTTTCTTCACTCTCTGTTCATTTTGTCTGCTCCTATAAAGACAATTTAACATTACAGAAAGTTTGGGAAATATAGAGAAAAGTCATTTATAATTCACACACTCAAATATAGTCATTCTTATATTTTAGTTTTCTCTGTATTTATGTTAGAAGATATTTTCAGGTAAAATAGTTATGAGATAACAGATGGAAATAGATCTCTCTCTCTCTCTTTTTCTCATGCAAGAAATGAAAATGATTTTCCAAGGCCGAAGATAAATTATTCTGATATTTATAAGATCTCCTTTTTTTCTGTCCCCCTAGACATACAGATTGACAGGCAAGTAGAAGTTATGATAGCATCTGAACCCCTGTGACTTTCCACATTAGAATTGTTGGTGATGAGAGAGTTCTTTTCCCAATGGCTTCTTTCCTACTTATTATGAAATTTAGAGGAATTCATTGATTGATAAGTTTAGGAGAAAAGTTTTACTCCAGATTTTGGGTAAGAAGTTTGTATTAGAACTTTAACATATCCACTAAGCCAATGTCTATTGAATTTATACCATGTACCATCTACAGTGTAATTCATTGGCAATAAAACAGTGAGTGTTGGAGAAGGCTTCTTCCCTTTGGTTACCTCCAGGCTAGTTTCTGAGACATACAAATGAACAGGCAATTACAATCCAAGGCAACTAGTGCTGCTACAATGTCAGTAGGAGCATATTGAGCCATATGAACATATTAAAAGTGTCTGAGAAGTAAAATAATAATAATAATAATAATAATAATAATAATAAATTATTTAGTGAAATAACCTAAAAGAAGAATAGGAATTTTTCTAGGAAGTAGGAGAGATTAATGTTCCAGGAACAAGGGATGGAGTATGAATTATTTCAAGGAAAATACAAAAAAATCATATATATATTTATATGTGTGTGTGTGTGTGTGTGTGTGTGTGTTGATGTGCTTTTGTGTGTTTGATGAGGAGAGGAAGATTTTGCTGTGAACTAGCACTTTAACAGTTGGTAAGGGCATGACTACGAATTTCTCCACAAGCAACCTATACTACCCTGTTAATGAGTTAACCAAAGGAAGTTGAGAAAGTGAAATGAGTTAGAAGGAGAGTAATTTGTAGAAATAGAATTGCATTTTAGAAAGGTCACTCTGTTTAAAGTATCACCTGAGTTTTTTTAACAGTGACAGAAATAGTTAATATAAGGAAGTAACAACTAAATGAACTGATTTTTGAACCCTAACTTGAGAAATGACATAATACATAGTTTAACAATATAAAAGTGCATGCTGCTTATGTGCATATATATTTACACATAGGTCTACAAGAATCAGTAATCAATATTATAATGGCCTTATTGATCAGGCATTTAATATGTACCAACAAACATAATTAAAATATCTTTAGTTTCACATCATCCCTGTGCTGTAGTTATGATTATTTCTAATTTATAATAGAGAAAAATTGAAATTGCTCACATATAATGTGAGCAAATTGCCAGGGATGCTGTGAAAGAAGACAGGATTCATTTTACCTAAAATCTATACAGCATGTACCATACTATGCACCACTCTATTTCAGTATTAACCCAAGAGAACTAAAATGAAACATTACTGATGTCTGAAAGGTTCAGAAAGCAAACACAACATGAGTCAGGTAAGAACAAGCCAATTGACAGACAGCTACCTTCTAATCTATTCTCCTACAGGAAGGTGAGGAATGCCCCAAGGTGGAAAGTTCTTTCCCCATAGTTTTTCAATAAAACATAGCAGAAGCTGAAACTCTTTTGGAAATGAAATGGATTCTGGAAATGGTACCCACTCTCTTTCTGGTTTGGATGCAGCTCAGTTTTCTCTCCAAGGTGAAATAAAATAGACATAAGTTTCTACTCATTGACTTAAAAAATAAAGTAGACACACACATACACAAACCCTGCTGTTTGAGGAAAAGAAATTGTGAAGCAGAAATTCCTAGATTAATTTTCTCTATTAAATAAATTATCTTCCAACTTTTAGTCCTGGATCTTTGCCAAAATTGATGGTATCAAAGTTCCAGACATATCATTCATTTATACATTTCTGTGTTCTCTTACCAGTAGCATATCCTTTGATACTAATAGTAATCCTGTGAATTAGAATCACGATTGAAGTTGGTTCAGACTTAAGAGGTGAGCATTCTGTTCAAAGATCAACATTATTAGAAAATAATGGCAGAAGTAGGATTTTCTTGAAATATGAAGGACATAGCATTTTGGCTTGTCTAGGTGGAGTCCTTGATTGCTTTTCATAGGATTTTCTTGTTTCTTAGTCTTCTTGTTTCTCTTTCCCACTCTAACAGTGGAATGTTCATTGTCAAAAGATTAAATACTTACATTTATTTCAATAAATGTTAACTTATTTTGTATCACTGATTTTTTCTTACCATGAATGCCACAGTCCGGCTGCAGCAAAATAACCGGGGGGTGACGAATAACTTGTGTACGTTGATACAGCAGGAATAAAAAATATATATATATATATATATCAAATAAGACATTTGGTATTTATTTTTTAGGGATTGGCCAGCTTCACTAAGCATAATCTGCTCTAGTGCCATCCATTTCCCTGCAAATTCCATGATTTTGTCATTTTTAGTGCTGGGTAATACTCCATGGTGTATAAATGCCACATTTTTTTATCCATTCATCTATTGTAGGGCATCTGGGTTGGTTCCACAGTCTAGCAATTGTGAATTGTGCTGCTATGAACATCGATGTGGCAGTATCCCTGTAGTATGCTCTTTTAAGGTCTCAGGGAATAGTCTGAGAAGGGCAATAGCTGGGTCGAATGGTGGTTCCATTCCCAGCTTTCCCAGGAATCTCCAAACTGCTTTCCAAATTGGCCGCACCAGTTTGCAGTCCCATCAGCAATGTACAAGACTACCCTTTTCCCCACATCCTCGCCAGCACTTGTTGTTGTTTGACTTCATAATGGCTGCCAATCTTACTGGAGTGAGATGGTATCTTAGGGTGGTTTTGATTTGCATTTGCATTTCAACTATCTTATATTTGATAAAGGAGCTAAAAGCATGCAATGTAGGAAGGATAGCATCTTCAACAAATGGTGTTGGGAAAACTGGAAATCCATATGCAACAAAATGAAACTGAATGCCTTCCTCTTGCCATGCACAAAAGTTAACTCAAAGTGGATCAAGGAGCTAGATATCAAATCAGAGACTCTGTGTCTGATAGAAGAAAAAGTTGGCTCCAATCTACATATTGTGGGGTCGGGCTCCAAATTCCTTAATAGGACACCCATAGCACAAGAGTTAATAACAAGAATCAACAAATGGGACTTACTTAAACTGAAAAGTTTTTTCTCAGCAAGAGAAACAATAAGAGAGGTAAATAGGGAGCCTACATCCTGGGAACAAATTTTTACTCCTCACACTTCAGATAGAGCCCTAATATCCAGAGTATACAAAGAACTCAAAAAATTAAACAATAAGGAAACAAATAACCCAATCAACAAATGGGCCAAAGACCTGAACAGACACTTCTCAGAGGAGGACATACAATCAATCAACAAGTACATGAAAAAATGCTCACCATCTCTAGCAGTCAGAGAAATGCAAATCAAAACCACCCATAGATACCATATTTTCAGCTTCTAAAGTATTGGTTCTGATGTTTTTTTTTTACTTATTGTATTATTTCTTATATTGAATTTTCATTTGAGAAATATTACCATGAATATGTTTGTAAATCATTTCCTTAAGATCTCTATTATAGTCTTAAAAATAATACATTTCAAAGTTTTTCTTAAGATTTTTTTAACTTTTTTTAAATTGAAAGTCTATGCCTTATTTTATATTTGATATCTTGTAATAACTCTTACTTCATAAATTGCCCATGTTGCAGTGCCTCTGACACAAGCACAAAGCTGCTTATTTATGTGAAGTATTTCATCAACTGAAACAATAATTTAGAGTTGTAAGTTCTATGCTAAAACTTCTTCACTCAACAAATTTTTATTTAGTGTACCCAATATATTTCAAAAACTGGAACACACACTGGGGATGTAATGGAAATCAAGTAGAACAAAGTGTCACCTTCATAAGAGTTTATGGTAAGGGAAGAGACATCATAAACCAACAGTTACAATACAATGTGGTTAGTATATTGATGGAAGAAATTCAGAGATGTAGGAGGGAGAAGGAAGAAAATCACAACATTAAAGATGAGAGAATTGGAAGAATGCCAGCTCCTGGTGGAAACAAAGTGAATTCCCTCTAGGAAACATTGAGACATAAATTAAGCTGTGATGCTTGAGCCACCATATTTTATTTTTGTTGTTAAAAACCTTAATTTTAGTGATCAGAGAGTGCTTTGTGCTTCTAGAAGGGTGATTTCAGGGGATAGTGAGGAAATAAGGTATCTACAATAATCAGTCTTAATAGTAAAGAGGATGCAAAGACAGTTTAATTATGGGCTTTGTGTTAAGTTGGTTACACAATAATGTCATTTCAATGAAATATTAGGAAGTGTTTTTTTTAATTTCTCATTTGTTATATGCATAACAGCTGTTATAATTTAGATATTATCTGTTCCCCAAAAGCTCCTGTATAATGTAATGCAAGAAAGTTTAGAGGTGACACGATTGGCATTAGTTTTAGCCTAATCAGTGCATTAATCCTTGATAGGGATTAAATGAATGATAACTCTGGGCAGGTAAGTTGTGACTGGAGAAGGTGGGTACCTGAGGGTATGTCTTTGGGGTATATATTTGTCCTTAAAGAAAGGAGAATCTCTCTCTCTCTCTCTCTCTCTCTCTCTCTCTCTCTCTCTCTCTCTCTCTCTTTCTTTCTCTCTCTCTCTCTCTCTCTCTCTCTCTCTCTCTCTCTCTTTTCTCTCTCTCCTTCCCTTCATCATCCCTCCTTCCCTCCTTCTCTCTCTGTATCATGGTGTCATAGTGCCATGTCATAGTGCCATGTCCCCAACTACTTTCCTCTGTGAAACACTTCTATCATGATGTTCTGCCTAATGTCAGGACCCAAGGAATGGAGTCAGCTGTCGATGGACTGAGCCTTCTGAAACCATGAATCCCCAAATCTTCCTTAAAATTATTATTGTCAGATCTTTTGGTCACAACAGTGAAAAATCTGACTAAAACACCAATGTTTATTGCAGCACACTTTATAATAGCCAAGTTTTGGAACTATAGCAAATCACTTTATTTATACTTGATTTTATTGCTACTTTCTTGATACTGTTTTGCATAGGTTCATATTTCATTTCCCCTTTAATTTTGTGGTTTAAATGCTTTTCATTCTTTTTCTTTTGGGGATCAGATAATTTTCACATCATGGGAAATTATGAAATTTCTTGATTTTGTGTTTTCTTTTGGGAATCATCCTATTACTAACAATGATTATATATATATATATATATATATATATATATATATATATATATATATATATATATGTATGTATGTATTTTGAGAGGACATAGTATAAAATGAGTTGTTCCATATGCTCCATACATTAGAGACTACTACACTCTAGGAACTTTCTGAGATTACCTAAAGTTGTATACTTTCATCCCATTGGTTTATACTGAAGTTTACCAAGAAGAAAGGCTGTCCCAGGTGATTATTCTGAAGTCATAAAAGATAGAATTATTAAGATTTCATTTGTAAAATTTTATCTCTAGTTATTGGGAAGCTATGTAAACTGAAAGCAGTGTGCTAGCCTTAACTGAAGCACTGACACTGTAGCCACCTGTCCTTTGTGAACCACACTGAGAGCTTAATTAAAGAAGTCTGTGCCTGGCTTTTTAAAACTGCTTTCAATACCAATTTCTGATTCATTAATTGGGGAATAAAATTCTTACTGCTTTTAATTACTAATATGGGCAGTCAGAATGTTTATACTAGTGCTTTTCAAAAAAGTTATAAAAATATTGAAAGCAGCCATTTTCTTAATTTTTTTTTAGAAAAAGAATCTTATTAGAGGCAAATATATAAAACAGATGAAGTGGTACATCTTTGGTTGTGAGGAACTTATGTTATCCAAAGCAAAATGTTAATTAATGTAGGAGGTATGATAAAATTAGAAAATTATTATAAGTCATGTGAGCCTTCACAAGTGATACTAAAATGTAATAATCTTCTCTCATAATTCAAGTTTCTGTCTCTCATATGGTCATCCTATCAAATATGTGCTCTATCTTGGTTTCTATTTCTTCATCTAAATAATTCAATATGGCCAATCTATTTTAGAGGAGAGTACTGGGTATTAAACCCTAAGGTGCTTTTTACCACTGAGCTACATCCCTAACCAATTTTATTTTTTAAATTTGAAAACAGGGTCTCACTAAGTTTCTTAGGACCTTGCTAAGTTGGTGAGGCTGACCTTGAACTTGCAATCATCCTACTTCAGCTTCCTGGGTCCCTAGGATTATAGGAATGCACCACTGTACCCAGTGGCCAGTCCATTTTTAAAGAACTTTTTTTTCTGATAAATTTTCTAGATTCCTCAATGAGTCTAACTGTGCAAAGTCTTTCACTGCAAGTAAACATTATCAGTCCAGTTAAACCGCAATAAGTAATGAAGCAGTTGATTAAAAATGTTCCAAGTGATAATGTTTTATTGGCTGGATTCTCATCAAGATATGAAGCTGCTTGTTCCCATTTTTCCCTGGGGCCCTGTAGGAAGGCCAAACTGAATAACTAACCAAAAGAGGGGGTATAGACTGTGAAAATGTCAAAAACTCACTATTTTATCCCTAAAATAATGTATAGCATGAGGACAATACTAAGTGATATTGTATTACACACTGGAGATTACTGAGAGTAATTTTCAAGTACTTTATACAAAACTAAAGGTAGTGAGATTATTATATGTTAATTTTCTCATACATACACACATATACATATATAGTTGCTTACATACTGAAAGTATATACTGTATTTCACTGCATGATCATTGTCACAATAGTAACATATATCTGTGAATGTTTCATGCATTCTAATCTTGCACCATAGGCAGTTTAATAATAAATGATTTTTGAGTAATATTAGCACAACTAGATAGATAGATAGATAGATAGATAGATAGATAGATAGATAGATAAAATGAAGGCCAGTAGACTTGAAGAATAGGAGCAATAGCAGGGAGGAGGGGAGGAAATGTGGAAGTACTGGACATTGAAATGGAGCAAATTAAATTATTACATGCTTGTAGGTACATGTGAAAGTAAACCTCACTATTATGTCTGCATGTAATGTACTAACAATTTTTTTTAGAAAAAGCTTCACATAATGTTCACATTTCATTTGGGGTAAAATTGCTTTGCATAAAATCTGTGATGATTATATGGTGAACTATTATATGTATATATATATATATATATATATATATATATATATATATATACACAAAATCACACACACATAATATTATACTTTAGTATTTGTGATAAAAATTACAGAAATGATTAACTATTTTCTTCTCTTACTTTAGCCCAAACCCATGCACACACAACACACATACTATCATGTTTCTCTTTTGTTTACAAAGCTTCTTTGATTCAACAGCATCCAGAATCCTGTGTCATATAAGATCTTTTGTTATCTGGCCTCTCCTTATCTTTCCACATTCACATGCAGCCCCTTGATCCCATTATCCTTTGCTTCCATCAAAGTAAACTTCTCATTCATCCCCTTCACAAGATCTGCCTGTAGAGATGGAGCAATCCCCTCCCAAATAAGCTCTTTTGTAAGTCCACAGTAATCAACTTGTTCTTCAAAATGCAACTCAAATGTATCTTGCTTTAAGCAACACAACTTTAGGATCATCTGTTCTCTGATGTACACAATTAAGTGCCAAGCAATTTACATTGATTATCCTTATTTATTATTTACAACTTCTTGAAGTAAGGTTTGTCATCTCCATTTTACATGAGAGGAAAAAAAAAACTTTAGGTTCTGAACAAGTGATGGTCTTTGTTCAGTTGGTTGAAGATGCAGTCCGAATATAAATCTACCTTTATTGATACTAAGGCCCATGTCTATTGGGCCTCTATTTTGCATCCTATCATTTACTAGGAAGAGAGAGAGAGAGAGAGAGAGAGAGAGAGAGAGAGAGAGAGAGAGAGAGAGAGAAAGCTTATTTGATTGCCCAGCATCCAGAATCCTGTGTCATATAAGACACAGGATTTATTTCTCATGCTATGTGAAATAAAACAGACTCATTCAATGGTTGAATGTTTTCTCTCATACACAAAAGCTAGAACAGAACAGAATAAGGTGAAAAGATGAGGGGATCCCATTAAAATATAAGGGAGATCAGTGCAGTAGAGGAAGGGGATTGGAGAGGGATGGGAAAGGACAGGAAATGTGCTATTTAATTGACCAAATTATGCTACATACATATATGAATATATCACAATGAATTTCACCTTTATTTGGATCTATAATGCACCATTTCTTTTTTTAAAAAAAGCAATAAATAAATAAATTTTAAAAGACCAGTAGATTAGAGAAAGGGGAACAGGGAGAAGGAGGAGGGGAGAGAAAAGAACTTGGGACCAAAATGGAGCAAATTGCATTCCATGTACCTATGTTTAGGTCAAAATGAATCTCACTATTGTGTATAACTATAATGCACTAGTAAAAACATTTTAAAATGAGAGATACAGGATGAAAATAGTCTTGAAAACTGTTTTTTTTAGGTACTATAATAGCAAATGCATTATTACTAAAATCAGTTCCTGATTCTGTTTCTCCTCTATTAAGTTACTTTCAGAGGTGGACAAGATGGAGAAGGAGAAAGCACTCCAGGGTACCAACAGTTTCCACTGGGATGTGTAGTGGTATATACCATGAACTATAGAAATCATAGGAGAAAGCAAATCTCCACAGCAGGAAAATCTACTTTGATTTTTAAAATATTACCAGTGAACAACTAAACTTTGCAATGGATATATACAGTTGAAGATTAGTCTTGTACAGTCAGAATAATGATTTCAAGTTACCAAAATAGTAGTATCTATGGGGTAGAAGAAATGGTAGAAATAGGTGTGATTATCTTACTTCTGGTAACTGTGCAGCTGATGTGTGCAGGAGAAACTCAGATCCATTTTATGACAATTTTTAGTTTTCTAGAGAAATGTAAAGAGCATATAACTTTTACAAATGGAAGTGAGGTTTGATTAAATGAGTGCTATAAATTTAAAAACTGCATAAACTTTGAAAGGTACTCTCTGGTACATGAAAGGAGACAATATTGGTCTTAGAGTTCAGGAGTTATTTACTAATAACACCTATGAGAAGCCCTGTTTGAGTGTATCAGTTAATCTCTCTAAACCTTGGAGTAATAACACTTATTAATAAAAACAGCAATAATGTGTTCATATGGGGCCACTTGCCCTTGGCCTCCTAGGGTGTTATAAAGATTCATGAAATGGTAATGTACTAACAGAACCATTAGAGTTGCTTGCTTGATGGTTGTATTGCTCTATTTTTTTTTTATCTTGGGTCTCTATTTTATATCCTATAGTTTTTTAGAATGGGGTGGGGCAGAGACAGAGAGGGAAATATAGGTTAACAATGAAGTTGAAATCTATTTGTTGAGGTACTATAATATCAAATGAAATATTATTAGAATCAATTAAGCTCAAAACGTCAAAGTAATTTCAAAGATCAGTAATGTCACATTATGTTACTGAATATTAGTGCTGTCATTTCAAAGAGAAAGTGAGAAATCTAGGTCATCAGATCATCAAATAGAGGATCTTATATGTTGTGCTAAGCTTAAAAAGATAACATAAACCTTGAAAAGGCAGTTTAGTTGCAGACTTAGATTTAATTAAGAAAATATATTTCTGAGAGAGACTTTGAGGGGCACAAGACTAGCATCTGGCAATAGAAAAGAAAGCTGATCCTTATGATAATTCTCATTAAGAAAAAGGAAATAGATACTGAAAGCATTTGCCTAGGATTTATAAATGACAGAGATGGTTCAGCATTTCTTGCTTATTTGTTTTATTTTTTTAAATGTCATACTAAGGGGCTGGGGATGTGGCTCAAGCGGTAGCACGCTCGCCTGGAATGCGTCAACCCGGGTTCGATCCTCAGCACTACATACCAACAAAGATGTTGTGTCTGCCGAGAACTAAAAAATAAATATTGAAAAAGTTAAAAAAAATAAAAAATAAATAAATGTCATACTAAAAAGGGAGTTAAAGAATGATGTAGCGTATATTTATATAAAACTCACCAAATGCATCATCTGCTAACATCTTACTAGATACTTCTTTTTTGCCAAAACACTTGAAAGTAGACTGCTGCTATCATGACATTTCATCAATAAATACATTAATACACTTATTTCAAAAATGAATACCACCTCTAACATAGCTGCAGCACCTATGTTTACACTTAGGAAAGTAGACATTAATGCAAGATCATCATCAAGTGAACAGCTCACACTAATTCCCCCAAATCTCCAATTATCTAAGGACATTCACTTCATGGCTTTGTTTTATTTGCTGAGTTTTTTGGGTTAGTGTGTTTTTAATGAAGATCTGATCAAGATGCTTAAATTCACATTATTTTACCTAAGTCTCTCTTATAAAGCAAGTCTTCATTTCTTGCATTCATAGCTTTTCTTAATGTTAAGTTACTTGGAAATTCCACATAAGTTATACCACCAAATATCTCATAGTCTGAAGAATACTGCCTCTCTTGAGTTAATCAGTAATTGTGATTGGTTTAAGTAAGAGCATCCTGTGGGTGATGTATGTCTCTCATAGCCTGGAATCAGTGATCACATGATAGATTATTATTTGGTTAACTTCATGTGCAAAAAGAAGAATGAGAAGTTACACTCCATTTATGTATAATGGGTCAAAATGCATTCTACTGTCAAAATGCATTCGACTAAGAAGAACAAATAAAAAAAAAGATCTTCAGATATCTCTATTATAGAAGGTGTTTTTATGCTTCATAAAGATGAAATTGATATTGTATTCCCAGCAAGATTTCAGCCAGCAGTTTAATGATCTTATCTAAATCAATTATTGCTGTAGTGGTTCTACATTTACAGTTGGTGTTTTGTTTTTAATAAAGGAGCTTCTTTTCATCCTCCTATTTCTTCTCCTTTCTCTATCCCCACCCCCTATTTTCCTATTTTTTTGTACTCTTTTTCTCTCTCTCATTAGTAAGTACACACATTTTCTTTCTCTTTTCTAACCTCAAGTGTGTTATATGCCATTATTTTCATTATTCTTTTCAGTGTTTGGGGTATTCCAGCTTCAGAAGTGGGATGTCCTTTAAACTGATTCCTATGTTCTTTTTTCATGTTCCCATTGGACTTTGAACATTTCCACATTTTCTGGCATGACAAGGTGTTCCAGGCTCACCTTGTACTTTTTTGCCCCCAGACTCAAATCAGCCATTTATCCAAAACTTTGTTTTTTATTAGTAGCAAATATTATCTATAAACAACAGTCTAGGTTCTAGAATTTTATTGTCTCCTGTGTTGTTGCTTTTTGGCCTTTTAGGAGATGAACTTTGGAAAAAATCCCCTGTGTATGCACCCTGGGTAGACATGAGTGCAATTTAAGTAAATTCATAGTGATAACCTCATATAGAAATTCAATACCACTGCATTGTTTTCCATCTTCTTTCACTTGATATTTGTATTTCTCTTCTCCTATAGAAAGTGTTTATTGTTATTCTACAAAATATTATGTTCACATATTTTCTCAATCCTACCATGTGCCTGAAAGTTTCAGAACAAAATACTCTCAGGATTGCACCAAGAAGACCATTTAAAATTCAACAAATGAAAGTTCAGGACCTTTTTGAGTTCTTTTTATTTCTATGCAATATGTCCCATAGATTTATAATCAAAATAGTGTATCTAGAAATTTCTTGAATTAATTTTTTTTCTGTGAATACTTTATCAATTTTACATAAAATAAGGATTTTTTTATTTTATTACTTTCAGAGATCTACTTTCTCATTTTTATTTATTTTATTGTTGAATAAGCAAGCCATTTCTATTGTTCAAAAGTAAAAACTATATATAATGATAACCTCAGGGAACTCTTTCTCCTATCCTTGTTCCTCTCAAAAAGTCTCCTTTTCTC
This sequence comes from Urocitellus parryii, assembly GCF_045843805.1. Taxonomy (NCBI): domain Eukaryota; kingdom Metazoa; phylum Chordata; class Mammalia; order Rodentia; family Sciuridae; genus Urocitellus; species Urocitellus parryii. The sequence goes on from NW_027554225.1 coordinate 1,081,149, forward strand.
CAAACAAATTAAGTTTAAAAATTTCTTGATTGTCACTGCAAGCTGAAATGTTTTTAAAAATCTGTCCAAAAAAAACCATGAACCTGGGATGAGATCACGTATGTGGAGTGATTTCAGATCAGGAAAAAAATGGGCCACTTAAACAATGTTGAAAATTGAAGCTAGAGCACAAAAAGAAAATTGTGATTGGTTTATTTTGGAGAATTGGGAAGTGTCAACTAAGGTCTGGGCCACTAATAGGAACTGCTCTGGTGTATCCAGACAGGCTTCTTTAATTTTGCCTTAAGAAGCTTGAAGTTTAAAACTCATGCACTAAGGTTTGAGAGATCTTAAGCTTCATAAGATGACATTTGACCAAGACAGCACCCATAACACATTCTCTATCCTGGTTCCTTTTATTACTGCTTTCTCTACTTCTCATGTTATTTAATCTGTCTTTCTCCTCTGTCACCCCAACCTAAGTGCCAGTGTCTGGACACACTCAGTACTTTTATCCATTGTTTGACATGTCCCTTTGACTTGTTTTTCAACTGGGTTGCTATTACATTTAAATACAAGTGTTTATTTAGATATCATCTTTCTTTTCCTTTCATATTTCTTAACATTTATTTACCCATGGTTTACTAAACACCAGGTGTGCTCAGATTATTTAAATACACATGCAGACAACACATCAAATACTTATTGTAACTGATTTTTGTGTTTATTTGTCCTTTTTAAACTGTGAACTGCGTGAGGTCAGGACCCCAAGGCTTAGCATACTATCTACTCCATGAAGGTTCAATAAATAACATTCAAGAATTATTAAAAGAGAAATGATTATTTCTTCTTTTGTAACTTGCATTTGGAAATTTAAAAAAAAACACTCAGAGATTACAACTTTAAAAATCCTTAGTTTCCTTTGTTCTTTTTATCATTTGACCTATTTTTCTCTAATGCTACCCTCAGGAATCATGATAGGATAATATTGGTACATCTTGTTTGTTTGGGTTTCACAAAAATACAATAAATATGTGCAACCTTGGCTATTTGATTACACATTAGTTTACATTGTATAAATATTATGCAATTATATCCCAAGTGAATATACCTGAATATATCCAAAGATCTGGTGGGTAAAAATAAAACAAAATTGAGTAAACAATTCAGGTCTTCAACAGTGACATTTGGAACTGAAATTTGAATATATACTATGGTGATCTCAAGAGAAGAGAGATTATTTCAGATGTTCCAGAATAAAAAGGAATTCTTGAGTCATCCACAGATGTATTAGTCATAAACTAAAAATACAGAATGTGCAAGGAAAAAGGAGGAAATTACTGCAGAAGATGAAAAATAGAGCAATTGTGAATTTTAAATATACTGCAATCAAGAACTCTTTAGGCAAATGTCAGTAGGGTAGCAAACACAGCACAAATTCACAGTTGTGGAGAGAGGAGTCTATGGACTACAATACATCCTGTACATGATATTAGAAATGATTTGTTTTCAAGAAGCAAACCTAATATAACTCAGGAAATTCAATATGAATTTAAACTATGCATTTTATGCCAACACAGAGATATAAAAACATAAATTTCCATGTTGATTAGCAGAAGACATTTAGATGATTGACCTGCATTTATTGAACTCTGTTTTGGTGCAGATAGGCTGAGAAGACAGTGAATAATTACAGGATGTTCTGTACAGGAAAACTGGAGAATTATAAGTGTTGGTTGTGGTTCTACCACTTATTGAATGTATAACTTCAAATTTCTTGACTTTTCTGAAGAATAGCTTCTAAAAAGAATAGTTACCTTATAAGACTATTGTATGAAGTATATTGGAAATTAAGTGAAATATACTAGTACAATATTTGGCCCATAAATCCTGCCAAATAATTATCTTTTTCTTTCCTTTTTGTTAGTAACCATGCTTTTTATCCTAAGTATATTTTCTCAATAATAGATATTCGGTCCTTCAAAGATAAAAATATTTTCTCATTTAAAATAACAAATGATCAACCACACAGAACCCCAAAACATATTGCATAATTTATTGGTTTCCTAAAAGAGATAAAATGCACAAAGGCTTACATCTTTTGATGTAGTGGGTTCTCACTTTGAACATTTGTTCCCCAGCTTTAATGAGATATAATTTAAAAATAAAAGTTATGCATATTTACATACAATGTGATATTTTCATTCATGTATATCTTATGAAAATATATCAAGCTAATTAACATCCATTACTTCACATACTCACTTTTAGTGATGTGAATATTTAAAATCTGCTTCTTCATATTTTTTACTATAGTCACCATCCTCATTATGACTGTTAGTAACCATTTCATTTTAGATTTAAAGTTATTGAATCACTATAATTTTTGATCTTTTAATCCCGATTGTGTGATATACAGTTTAATTCAATACATCACCATTTGCCCATGTATTCCCTGACTTTGCTCATAGACATCACTGTGTCATTCTGATCATCATCTCTTCTAACCTTTGCTTTTGTTCTACTGTAAACCAGGAAACCAGATGATTGGATTTGCCTTAAACTCTGACTATGAAACAAAAGGCCACATACTGCCTATAATTGCCTTGAAAAAGACTGCAGAGTCCTAGGATTTTGTGACACAGAGTTCATTTGGAAATATTTTTTCCCTTCTAGTTACTGAGGGTATGTTTTATACAAATACCCAGGCATGCAAATACCAGATAAGAAAGTATTACTGTAATTATTTTCATTTGATTCATTGCTTATACTACTACTTGAAAATGGAGATATACATATAGATTCTTACCAGAAAGAAAGAAAGCTATGTTGATATTCTCTTGGAAATGAGAAAGCAGACTTCAAAGTCATTATAAAAGAGAGAATTTTAAGAAGAGCAAAAGAAAATATTAGTTCTCCAATTGCTTTCATGTATTTTTTTCCTACTCTGAGACTATTTCTAGTATTGCCTCTTATTATTTATTAATTGAAGAATCATGAAAGCAAGCATGTTTTACACAAGAAATGATAAGAATGTCCCCACATGTGAAGATAGAGGGAAATGGGTCCCTCTGTGCTCAAGTTAATCTCAAGACTTAACCTTCTTTTTTGGAAATCCAAAAATCCATGTAAACCTTTTTCTTTTATTCAATAGAAAGAGGTCTGTGGGATTTACTTTATTGAAGAATATCTAACAAAATACTAAATTAGTTACATTTCTTTCCTCACTTAAATGTTGTCCAAAAAAGAAAGCTAGGATTTATTGGACTTGTATTTAGTTTCATTTTTTATTATCTCTATCCCAAGTACATACTATAGTTAGTTAGTCAACTCTCTCTTTTTAGAAGTCTTGCAATGCATACCTTAAAGACTTCTTTAAAAGTAGATTAAAGAATCAACAGAAAATTATATAGAAAATAATTGAATAGTTTATATAGAGAGGTTACTCAGCTTGTAGTTTTTATTTCCTTATGTGTCTTTAACAAGAGTGTTTCCCTTTCCATTGATCCAATGAAGGTGCAAGGCTGGGCCATGAGATTCATTGTGTGCCAGGATGCTATTGCCTTCACACCCTGCATAATGGGAAAGCTTAACACCTACACCAAGTTGCTTTAGGGCAAGAATCTCTCTTTATTTACAGAATGCCACTTTTGGAGCTAGTCAAGCATTATTGATAGTTCCTCTTCTATGTCTTCTGAAGAATGTAAGTAGCTCATCCTGTTTTTTTTTTTCATATTTTCAAAAGAGAGGCCATTAAAAGAATTGGATGCTGTATATATATATATATATATATATATATATATATATATATATATATATTTAATAAGTATAATTAATATATATGTTTGCTTCACATATATTGTTTTTGTCATCATCCATGACAACTTTTCTCTTTATTATTTGTTTAATCCTTCTCATCTTGTTCATTTTGCTTTGTTTTCTTTTATTTTCTTTCTTTGGTATCTTGGCCCTGATAATTGACAGCAACACAATCATTTTGAAGGAGAACATGTGATTATTGCAGAATAGAAGAAAGTCAGAGCTTAAAAACCCAAGCTCTGTCATTTATGAGTTTAAGACTTTGGTAACAGCATCTAAACTTAATTTTAAAGTTTCAATTTTTGTTCTTCCATGTAGGGGTGTTAATAGTTTCTTGCAGATGTATACTGTTAATGTGAATATTACATAAAATTACTAATCACACCAATACCTAGCAGAGTGATTAGCACATGAGAGGCTCAGTAGGTTAATTGACAGATTTTAATTTGTTACTTCCCTGTCCTTTACCAGACTTTTAAATCATAGAATTTGACAAACCATTCTGCCTATTGGTAATATATCTCTTTTTTTACTTTTATTTCAAATTGACACATCACAATTTTTTACATTAATGGGGCATAATATATTATTTTGATACATGCATATGTTGTTTTATAAACATGTAAGGGCAATTAGCATACCCATCATCTCAAACATTTATTACTTTGTTGTGGTGAGAATATTCAAGATCCATGGGGCACCAGTGGCACACACCTGTACTCCTAGTGGCTTGGGGGACTGAGTCAGGATGATTGGAAGTTCAGCCTCAGTAATTTAGCAAGGCACTCAGCAACTTGGCGAGATTCTATCTCAAATAAAAAATAAAAATGGCACAATGTGGCTCAGTGGTTGAGTGCCCCTGGGTTCAATTTCCAGTACAAAGAAAAAAAAATTCAAGAATTCAAGATTCTCTCTTCTAGTTATATTGAAATACAAAATACATGATTGTTAAACATAGTAAATTCATTACCTAATAAAATATCAGAACTTATTCCTGTTATCTAATTGTAGCATTGTACTCATTAAACAACTTTTTACCATCCCTCCTACAGTCCCTAATCTCTGGTAACTACTATTTAACTTTCTATTTTTATGAGAACAACTTCTCTAGATCTCAAATATGAGAAATATAAGATAGTACAATACTTGTCTTTCTGGGACTGACTTTGCTTCACTTAGCATGTTTCTCCCAGTTAATTCATGTTTTCAGAAATGCCAGAACTTCATCCTTTTATGGCTGAATAGTATTCCCTTGTTTGTGGAATATACCTTTTTTTTTTAATACAGTCACATCTTAAAAGATATTTAGGTTTATTGCATTTTTGTTGTTGTTGTTATTGTGAATAATGCTTTAATAAGCATGGGTATGCAGATGTTTGGGTTTTTTTGACATATTGATTTCATATCTTTTGGATATACATTCAGTAGTGGGAATTGCTAGATCATACCATTGTTCTATTTCTGAAATTTTTAAGGTCCCCCATACTGTTATCCACAAAGGCTGTACTAATTTGCATTTCCACCAACCTTTTGTAAAGACTCCCTTTTCTGCAAGTACTTGCTAACACTTCAACACTTGTCTTTTGTCTTTTGATAATAGGCATTCTTACAAGAGTAAGGTAATATTTCACTGTGGTTTTGATTTGAATTTCCCTGAGGATTAGTGATGTTAAGTTATTTTTTCCTATGTTGTCCATTTGTATTTCTTCTTTTCAGAAATGTTTATTTAAATCTTTTGTTCATTTTAATTGGATTATCTATTTGGTTGGTTTTGAATTGTTTAAGTTCCTTATATATTCTGAATATTTACTCCTTGCCAGATGTATAGTTTTAGAATATTTTATTCCATTCTGCAATTTTTCTCTTTACTTTATTGATTATTTTATTTGCTGTGCAAAGATTTCTAGTTGGATATCATTCTATTTGCCTATTTTTGTTTTTGTTATTTATATTTTTAGGGTCATAAACAAAATAAAAATTCATTGCCTATTAAAGTGTCTTAAAGAATTTTGCCAAAGTTATCTTACACTCATTTCATAGTTTCAGGTAGGGGTCAGTTAACTACAAATGTGTAGATTTATTTCTGGACTCTCAGTTCTGTTTCATTGATCTATATATCTATTTTTGAACCAAGACTATGCTGTTTTGGTACCTATAGCTTCAAAATATATTTCAAAGTTAGGCTGTATGGTACCTTCCACTTCATTCCTTGTGGTCCACAGTGCTTTGGCTGTTTGGGAGGATTTGTGGTTCCATACAATTTCTAGAATGCTTTTCTATTTCTGTGAAGAATGCCATTGTTATTTTGGTAAGGATTGTGCTGAATCTGTAGATTACTTTCCGTAGTTTGAGTATTTTAACAATATGAATTCTTTCCATACATGAGATATTGTTGTCCAATTTTTTCAGTCTTAACTTTTAACTGCCTATATGAAAATATTAACCTGGACTCTTACTGCAAACACATTTTATTATAATATTAAAATTAAATATTTGTACATTATGAATTTGACACCAATGGTTATATTTCCTATTCAATTATAAGAGTAGAGATAAAGTTACAATGCAGTACCATTTAGATAATCTCATTTGATTGAGGAACTCTTTTAAACATTAAATGATGCTATGCATCCTGCATATAGTAGTGCATCTGCTTTTGCATTCATCATGCTTCTGTTTCATTGTGATAACCTGTTTCTATGAATTATGTGATAATTATGTGATAATTCTGTTTCTATGTGATAACCTGAGTCCCCTTTCACTCATGTCTAGTTCATTTATTCATTATTTATTTTGGTGTCAAGTCCTCATAGAATTTAAGCTTGCCATGGTATAAACGTATCATCTACATTAAATGTGACACTGTTTTCCATGAAAAATATGTGGCAAATAAAGTAGATGCAGCTTTGTACACTGAAATGTGAATCAATATGTAGTTATTATATTATCATGCAGATGATAAGCTGATAAGCAGTGTAAATGTTGTTGAGTTATCTTTGAAATTGATTGACAGTTGGACAAATTCCTAAATTTTATTGTGAACTCTGTTGTCCAAGAATGGAGATTGCATTTTGAAAATATTTCCTATTCAAAGACTAAAACAAAGAATGATCCTTATCCTTTTGAAGAAAATTTGAAGAAAATTAATGCATAAAATTGACATAACTATTTCTTATTTTAGCCAATGTTTCTCTCTCTCTCTCTCTCTCTCTCTCTCTCTCTCTCTCTCTCTCTCTCTCACACACACACACACACACACACACACACACACACACATGCCAATACCTAAAGATCTAGTTTATTAGTAAAGTTCAATGTATCAATGTTTAACAACTATATTGTTTTACCCATATAGCCCTATCATGTTTTACTCATATATTTCATGTTGACCTGGTAAATATCTCCACTTTGTTTTCTGCATTAGGGTTGCCACAAAGATACACAAACATTTGTATATTTATGTGTATACATTTCTTTACAGTGTACATTAATAAATGAAAATGCAGAATGCTGGTTAATGAGAAATACTTCTTTGAATCTTTATATATATATATATATATATATATATATATATATATATATATATATATATAATAGAATGATGTATTCAAATACATCAATTGTACATATATAGTATATATCATAAAAGAGTAAATACATGTACTACCTTTCAGAATAAGAAATTGAACATGATAGTACAGAAGGCCCATTATACCACACCACCAGTGCAACCACATCTCATCCATGCAGCTATTATCTTGATGTGTATTAAATGTTCCCTGCTTGTTTTATTAATTTTTGTGGGTGTGTGTATTAATACTGGAAATTATGCTACTTCCTATTTCACAAGATTACTTTAAGATCTAAATTGTTAAATGACTTAGGATATACATAAAATTAGCCTCTATAAAAATAAACCTCTAGAAGGGTTAATTGTGGTTTCGTTGTTGATGTTATTAGTACTATTAATCAAAATGTCTTTCAGTATACCTGTGTAAAGTTTCCCTAGAACTTTAATACAGACATGTAATATTTGGGGATTTTGTTATTGATTTTGGTTTTGGTGCTGCCTGGGATTGAACCCAGGGTCTCATACGTGTTAGACAAGCACTCTACCCTTGAGCCACATCCCAGCCAGTTATGTAATATTTGGATTTCAGGTTCGCAAATGTATTCAATTATTCAATTTCAAACCATTTATGCAAGGAACATGTAGCAGTTTACATTCCTACTAGTAACAAACTAGAGGATGCTATTTTCCATTTCCCACAGGGATTGATATTGCCAGACAATCTTTCTACTTGATAACCTGAAGGTTATTTCATTGTATTTTTAATTCAGTCTTTCTTGATACTTATGCTTATATTTTTGGTTGGGATTACTATTATTATTTTTTTAGAAAACTTTTTAATACTTGGGCCTTTTTCCCAATATCATTGTCTTATTACTAAAGGATAAATTATTTTTATATATTTTGTACCTGTATCCATGTGAGTTAAAGTTCACAAATATCTGAGTTTGAGTTTTGACATTTCATACTCTTTATGGTAACAATAAATGCATATTAAATTCATAATTTCAATACTACTGATTTATCATTCTTTGTTGCACTTTCTGGGTTTTGCAATATAATCTTTGCAAAATTTTATAAGTTTTCTTTCATATTCTAGTTCTCATTACTGATTACCTTTTGTTCATGGTACAGGGTGAAAATGGTCTCTGCTTTGTAGGATTGTCCTGAGGATTACTGAGTTACTATAACAAAGTTATGCAAAGAGATGCAGATTCAATGCGAGTATTAGCTATTATGATTACTGTTTATATCTATCTTACTTTCATGGAACATTGAACTTCTGCCTTCTTCCCACTATCTCTTGTTTGATATCAGGTTTTAAGGGCTCTCCATGAATCATGAACCACCCACTCTTGCAGCCAAGTCCTGCAGTTCTGGAGCCAGAAACACAACATGAAAATTAACTGAAAGCTCCTCTAGGGAATTTGAGAGTGAACTGGTTTGAAGAGTTGATGTCCTAAGAAGTATCAAATGAAATAGTGAACCCTTAATTGATCTCAACTACATTTCCTTTCCTATTATTTGCATTTATATATTTCTGCTCAGGACAGTCCAAATCATTTTTATAAAGGACATTAAATTTTCTCTTGTCCACACTCCTAATTCTGGTTATGCCTTTATGCTGACTTAAAAAAAGACTCTACATAAATGTTAACAATATAGAAAATAACTTTAGAAATATAACCCATTTTACTCAACAGTTATACATGATATTGCATTTTGGTAAAAAGATATTAATATGTACTTTGCAATATCTTAGAATTAAATGCAAGTGAAGCAGGAAATCAGAGGAGGAACTAATTATAGAATGTAATATATTTTGAATTGTTATAATTACACGTTATTTAACTGCTTAAACATTTGATTGTTTTTTCTTACAGGAATGTACACTATCCCAGTGGATCACAGGACTCACCTTACTCACATAGAAAATAGCTCTATGCTATTTTCATCCTAATATTGCAAAGTTTAGAAATAGAAAATCCTGAACAGGAATTTAATTTAATTTATGATGAGAAAATTGTTGAGATAATAAAATCACACGTTTTATAAGTGAATTTATTTTTTAGGACTTTTCAGTAGTTTTTTAAATTCCTCTTATGTAATAGACAAGTTAGGTTGAAAAGACCTTATTGGCTAATTAGTAATTACACTGAACTCAGGATAGACACATGCATTCTAATCAATAATCTGTGCATCAAAATACAGCTATTGTACTTCTGCAAATAAGAGCTGTTGGGATTCACTTTTGCTTGCAGTTTTATAAATTTCTCAAAGTTAAGAGATATGACCTTTTTCTCATCTTTGAGTTTTCAGCCAAGACTTAAATGACAAAATACTACAAGAAAAATATCTTGTAATTTTCTGGCAGTTGCCCAGAATATAACACAGGGAGGAAGTTTGAAAGTACATTGTAAGGGAAGCCACTGAAGCAATAATTCTTCAAACGTTACCCTACTGGTCTAAAGGACATGGTGCAGGCATGAGAGGAGAAAAAAAGAAAAATACCCATGTGCAGCCAGGGAGTAACTAACCAACTGATGCATCAATTCTGGAATTCAGCAGGAAAAATTGATACAATCTTTATCTCCAAGGAACTAGAGGCCATTTGGTACAAACATTTCCTTTTAGTCTCAAGGTATAAAAGTTCAAAAGTGAATTTATTTACACATGCCTCAAAGACATGAGGTTTTAAAAATTACCCATTACAGGTATAATCTATATCATATAAAATTGTAATTCAGATTTCTAAAGTATTTTTCACATTAATGTACCTGAAAGAAGTGAACTTTGAAATTTATGTCAATCTCATTTTATTTTTATATATTTCTTTAATCACAATATATTTCTATGAATTTTATTACATTATCAAATTTCTTTTTTTGAAATGACTAATTTTGTATGTTTTAATGATTTCTGCCTTAAATTAAATTAATATTTGTCTGACATAATTTGCTTATAAAATTACTTTTGCTTAGTGTCTCTTTGTTTAAGGCATAGCTCTTGGAGGTTGCATGATCTATGATTTTCTTTTGACCTGGGGAGTCAATTTCTCTTTTGTTTATTGTTTGATTGGGAGTTTTATTCTATTTATGATTTTTATACCTTGAATATTTGGCTTAGTTCTATCACTTATGGTTTTTTAATTTCCTTTGGTGTCATTCTTTGATGTGCATACTTTGCTTCCTTCACTTGCCTCCTATACAGTGTCCTGAAGGGTCGTCATTTATTTATTTATTTTTTTCAAGCTTATTTGTTTCAAATTCTACTTGTGATTATCTTCACTTTTGAAAATTACTCTTTTTTATCACTTATTAAAGGTCAGATTCCAGACTGAGATTTTAATTGTTAGGTAGCTATAATTTGGAGGAAGCAGTGTAGCAAATATTTGCCTTCTGGAACATGCTTCTAAGGTCATCTTCTTTTCATTTTTCTGTCTTATTAAAATTTCAGATCCAAAACCCTGATTATTATTTTGAAAGATTATTTGAACAACAGTATTATTAAGAACAATAATGACATTTCACTAGGTTTAGATGTCATCTTTAACCAAATTGTAATTTTCTTTCTTTCTTTTTTTTTTTTTTTTGGCACTGAGGATTGAACCCAGGGTTTCAAGCATGCAAGGCAAGCACTCTACCACTGAGCCACATCCCTAGCCCGCCAAAGTTATTTTTAGTTATACCACTTTAACTGGTTTCAATGCACATTGCATGTCTGTTTGATAACATTATGCTTTTAAGTATTTCTTTTAAAGAATGGACACATTGATAGTATATATTCGAATTCCTTTTATGATTAAACAACTAAAACTCTAAAACCAGTCATTCCACTACATGTAAGGATAACTTATTCCCAGTTAAAAATCTTCAAGGTCATATTTTTATGCATATTTAAGATTTTGTCTCATTTTTTTTATTAAGTGAATTTTTTATTTGCTATCTTCTTAACCAAAAATCTGCTCCTGTCTTCTCCCCCAATTTATTCAGAGACATTTTATAATCAAAATTATTTGCTTTCCTATATATTCAACTAAGTTTCAGCAGGAAACAAGTAAGACACACACAGAAACTGAAGAAATGGACTATTCTCAAAGGTGGGCTGGGTGAAGGGGAACCCATACGAGAAGCCAAATGGAGTGAGAGGAGAGAGTGCGTGCCACCAGGCCTGAGCCCAGGCTCTGGGGAAGGGAGACACCTGGCCTGAGGCTTCCCCCATGGCCAGCCTGGCCCATCTGGGAGTCATGGCAGCACACATTCCACCACCTCTCAGGCCCCAGCTGACACATGCCTGGCCCCACCCAACAGACAAGGGCAATGGCTGATGTGTCTCACTTTGGCCACAATCTGTGATCATGTGATGCAAGTGAGATGATAAATGAGACCTATGGGAATGCTTGAAAAAAAAACGTGTAATTCTTTTCCTTTCTTGAGAGATGAGACCAGAGTTGCTGTCTCCCATGGTTTCCCTTCCCACTTCTTCCTGTGCGACTAGCAGTGGGAACCAAGAGACCTTGGCAGTACTGGGCACCTCTGCCTGCCAGCTCTGGGCTGCCTACTTTTGAATATAATTTTATATTACAAGACAAACCTGAATTTCATATTTAACATCTTTTCTATTCTTCATCTACATTGCTTTATAATTCTCTTAATCCTGTGTTTTCCATCTTTAAAATAATAGATCTTCTCATTTCCACATTCTCCATCCTATGTAACTTTTAATTTTAATCCTAAATAATGACAATGGGTTTTGAACTGACCTTTTTCTTTATATTTTCTGAGTTTAGAACTGCCCTACTATGGATTAAATTAATCTTCTCAAAACACAACCTCTACTATTATAGTATACTAGTATTCCCCTGAAAAAATTCTGATAATTACTTTTATATTGTAGAAGTAATTGTGGTGCACTCCAAGGACATACTATTTGGATTTGACCTCCCTGTCAATCTTCTCTCTTAACACTTTCTGTGCGTATATGATATTTTGACAAAATCATTTTAATGTCAGTCATGTTTGGGTACATTTTCTTTGGTACTGCTATTAGAATGAGAAGTAAATTTGGTTTTGTCGGAAAGTAAACAACTCTATTTATGCTTCTTTCAAGTTTTCATTAAGACATTGAAATCTAATTGTCAAGATGGCTCCAGTGAGAAGGTGTCTCTGAAGAGGGTCTAAGGAGTTTCTGGAGAGAAGGGGAGCTTGACTCAGGACCACTGAGGTTCTTGGCTGAATGATGAAAAAGAACTTCAGCACCTGCCAGTCAGAGGAATAGACAGAGGTTTATGTAGGAAAATAGTACCACACCCAAGGGAGAAAGTGGGTCATCTGGAGAGTGAGTGGCATATGGTGGGGGCTCCTGGTTCCTCTCTTAAGTGAAGTCATGTGAGAGGTGGGTATGGAAAGGTATATAGTGATTATATCAGTTTGGGGATCTCAAGACAGTTCCTGGTGGTCTGGTCAGTCTCAGGATACTCAGGATGACATGGTCTTCAATTTCTGATCAGTAGATAGTTCTGGGAAGTCCGTTAAATTATAGGTTTCTCAGGATATTATATCTATCTTTACTTAATCAATTCATTGGGAGTTTAACTAACCATAAATGGGTAGATTCACAGATTTCCCAGGAATTTGGGAGTGAGAGGCCTGTAAAGAAAACAGGATTGGGAAGAGATAGACCTGGAAAAATATGTGGAATTTCTGAATTAAAATCTTACTTTAATGTTCTTCTTTTTTGACTCCATTGTCTTTCTTATTTCTTCTATCTTAGCTATAAACCATTCTACAGATTATAGACTCCTTTCTTATAGGGAAATAAATGATGAACAGTTGGTGCCCTTTGACATGACATTTTCTACTGCCATAACACAAATAAATCCATGCCTATGCTTACTATGAGGGTGAACCTGGCAAGAAGAAAAGTTAGCAATTCAACTTTTCTGATGAGTGAACACTTTAATGCAAGCTGACAGATGTAGGATGTCACAGTGACTGAGACAAAGGTCTTTCTGTCACACCACATCAGAGAAGGCATTCCAGCTTACATCATGGAAGTCGGCAGTACCACCCGGAGCAGTACAAAATATTTTGCTGCTGGTTCTATAGAGATGCAAGGAGTAAATAAAATGGACAGCACACTGTTCACAAAACAGGTAGCTGCTGCTATTTCTGAAAGCTGGAAATTATTATTTCTTGGATAGAATTGCAATTATTTCTTGAATACAATTGCAACTTATATATATATTAATAATATTTGTGATGTTAATAATCTCAAGAATTCTGATAGAATATTAAAAATGAAAAACACAGAATGAAAAAGACGATTAAGTTTGAATAAGATTATTTGCATTTCTTTAATGTATCATCAAAATCTTTTGAATCTATGAAAAGCCAGAAACTGTATACATTTTTCTTTAACTCCTGTGGCCATAAGAGACAATAAACAAAATAACATGAAAATTATGGGTGGTGCTTATGGGAAATGTTTCAAAAAGAAATACTTATAAAGAGAGTTATTAAATTTTGAATAGGTTGTTCTGATGTAATGACAGAAGAGTCTTTAATTTTACCAAACATTTCACACAAATAATACTCAGTCTTTTAATTGGATACGACCTCCCATACCATGCTCAAATATGAATCATTCAAGAAAAGATGTAAATCAAGTAGATTACATGAAATCCTGCCTTGATTAATTATAAATTTCTCTATAGCACAGCAAGTAAATACCACAGAACATAGAATGATAAATCTGAACAACTGAGAATTGAAATAATGAGGTTGAAGATTATTTATGTCTCAAAAGGGATTATATAATGAAGAAATAAAAAGCAATTTGAAAATTGATTTTGACCTTGTATTTCAAGAAAATGTGAAATCAGAATGAAAAACTTTTGGGGAAAAGTGTGTGTGTGTGTGTGTGTGTGTGTGTGTGTGTGTGTGTGTGTTTGTGTGTGTGCACGCATTCGTGCATTAAACACTGCTATTAACAATAATCTATTTTGAATTACCAAAGGTAACATTTCAATTATTCAAAATAATTTGACCTGAAAAATGATTTACATATTTATACCATTAATTAAAGAAAATCATAAAGGGAAAGATATGAACATAGGGGAATATCTTACACCTAAAAATGCAAAAAGTAATTCTGAAAAGGAAACATTGTATAAAATGACAAACATAAGTTATAATAAACATTTAAGACCTTCATTATTTTCATTATAATATAAACTTAGCCCTGCAATTAATTAGATGATATCTATAAAATTTTGTAGATAAATATAAACAAAACATAAAAATTTCAGGCAACTGATTAAAATTTAGAATGATATTCCCCAAAGTGATTTCCCTGACTTGGTAATCGCTGTGGCTGAACCTCAAAGGCCCTCCACAGGACCACGTGTGAAAGCCTTGGTACCAAGTGGCACTGTTGGGAGATGCTGAGGCTCAACAGTGCCACCTGGTACCAAGTGGAGGTGTTCAGGAGGTGTTAGGTCACCGCCCCCCCAAGGGTGTTGTGGAACCTTTGCCCCTTCCTCTTTCTCCTTTGCTTCCTGGTGGTGCGGTGAGCAGTTTGCTCTGCCTTATGCTCCTTCCATTTCCATCCAGCACCTGATCAGAGGCCCAAACAATGGGCCTGCACAATGCTGCGTCAGAAACCCCAAACCATGCATGAACCAAAAGAAGGCTTTTCTCCCTGTAAGTTTATTTCACTGGTATTTTATAAGTAGGGATAGAAAGCTAACAGTATGTCAAATAATTTAAAATATACTAATGCACATCATCCATGATATTTTGTTTGTTATTGATGCCACATAACCAGAATCTAAGAAAATAGCACAATAAAAGTATGTAATGGAAATTATGAGAATTAATTATGAATTAATATTTTTATCTAATCATTATTAATGTAGTAGTCTTAGAAAAAAATTTAATGTGTTTACTTATACTAACCCATACCTGAGATGGAGTAATTTTTTTTTTTACTTGTGATGACAATGCCAATAAATGGTGTATAGTTAGTGACAGATGTTCTGTGTTAAAATTTACTCGATGAGAGGTTTACAATATTGGTAGCATCTTTATATTTGAGCAATATATAATGTATAAGCTTATGTCAGCAATACACATGGAATGTTATCCTGGATACCAGCTGGTAAAGGATGAGATGGAGAGGGCGCAGTGGCAGAGGTTATAAACTTTGCAGTATCTGTCAGATAAACCACATGTGATCAGAATTATTTGCTTACTAAAACTGAAGAGCACACCATTCTGTTCATTCTCTGAGAATATAAATTTTTTGAAAAACCTATATTTTCTGATTTTTTTGTGAATAGTTTATGAATTAATAATGCATTTAGTTGATTAGCAATGGAACTTAGGGGGGGAAATAATGATAAAATTAGAAACTAGTTTTCTTATAATTATAAAAGAAACATCTTCATAAAATAAATAAAATTAAAATGAGTTTGAGGAAAAATAAAATCAGTTTAAGGGATGAGTAAGTGTGGAATAAGGATATGATATATCATTTTCATACATTATTATGAAAAAAAAGTCCCCGAATGGTTTTACTTTTGCAAGGATTTTTCAATGTGGTTGTGTCAAATATTCACACAAATATGCCTGGGATAAAACACATTTGTTCTTTCTCTGTATGACAAGAAGATCCAGTCAAACTTCTAAGAAATGGTCCCTTTGTTCTTGTATTAGCACATCTTGATTTATTTTCCAAGTATTCCATTCAGTTTGTACATTTTCTTTATTATTTTACAGTAACACTCCCATCATGATGAAAATGTTACTGTTTATAATCCATAATACATTTTTTCGTATATTACCACAATACTCTTATTTTAAAATATAAATTGTGTCTTCCCAAATAGATTCTAAGATTCTTAAGTCATGAAAGATTTTACAGCTCTGCACAATTCAAATCATTCCAAATTTTAATTTATTAGTTTTGCATTCAAAAGAATAAACTTCTAGGTATTGTTTGCTCACAGCCCATGATTTCGGTATATGTCAGAGGTGTAATGATTTCCATGTTTGTAGTTATCATATGTGCAAAGCACTTACTTGTACTGGCTCCATTTAAATGAGTGGCCACACACTTGGCTGTGATGTACTAATGTATTTGATGACAGGGAACTATGTTGGGCTCCCCTGAGTTTGTTACAATGTATATAATGTATGCACTGGGTTATTTCCAAAAGTATTAATCATTTCACTTTTGAAATAATTTGAGCTCCAAGGGTTGTGAATAGTGATTGTGAGCTCGTATCAGTTTTTCATTTTAAGTCTAGGAATTCTGATTTCTTTGGTATGAATGATTGCGTTGCTCTTAAAAGATGTTCTGTAGCCTTTACTTTCTCTTCTTCAGCCACCTTCTTTTTTCTGTTTTCTCTCTAAGGATTTTCTTGTGAAAAGTACAAAGGAATTAATCATCAGATATTGCATTATGGAGCAAATTTGGTTATAAAAATTTTACATCCAAGCATGGTTTATAAGACCAGGGAAATAGTTTACAAAATTTAGAGGGAAACCCACTTGAATTTATAAATAACTAGATAAGACTGGGGATTTGTATATTTAATTATGCAAGCTGCCATCTGATATATTATTCAAACGGTTGTTAAAATTTTCAAATTAAGTTTAATAGGAAGTTATCTTGATGCCGATACACACAGTCTTTGTTGATGGCTATGTACGACTTTTTATATGTACTTTTTTCAGTATATTGAGTTTTCATCTCTTCTTGTTTCCTTCTATAATGCTAATAAAATCGCTGGAATGAGTTTCTCTGATTAAGCCTTCAGTGTAAACAATAATGTTTATGTCATATGACAATTTCAAATTGAGTACTAATTTGACAAAAAAGTTTGTTTTGTATCAAATTAATTAATAAATGATTTGTAATGCACAGTTGGAGGAATTTATCCTTTAAATTAAAGATAAGAGCTGGATGTGGTGGCACATGACTATAACCCCAGCTGCTTAGGAGGCTGAGGCAGGAGGATCACAGTTTCAAAGCCAGCCTCAGCAAACTTAGCAAGGTCTTAAGTAGCTTAGTGAGATCCTGTCTCAAAATAAGATAAATAAATAAATAAATAAAAGTCAAAAAGGGCTGGGAGTGTGAATCAGTGGTTGAGCACCCCTGGGTTCAATCCATGGTACAAAGAACAAAAAACAAAACATAATGAAACACTTAGGAAAACATTTATTGCCTAAGGAAATCTAAAGAAATTACTATTACAATAATAACTTTTTACAGTGAAAAAAATATATATATAATTTCTAAATGTAATTCTTCCACTCATTCTATAAAAATAGGAAGCACCTGATTTGTGAAAGACAAACCTATAAGTACTGAGGACATAATCATAATCAGAAAAGGATCTCTGCCTTCATTCTAAGCAATTCAGGTGAGTGAAAAAGCATTTGATAAAGAGAATGAAGAGCAAGTATTCAAATTTCCCTCAATTGAAATAAAGAAAGTCTATGCCATGCTGTACCAATGTCATTCAGTGACAGGCACTAGTTTAAAGGTTTTTAGCATACATTAATAACTGTTAGTAAGCAATAATTACAAGAAAGAAGCATATGTTTTTCTCCATTTCATCAATGTAGATGAATACATAGAAATTTATTTTAAGCTGAAATAATCTCTAAGCCAGGCTGAGCACTAGACAGTGTTATGTCATGAGTGGATTTGGTCCCAAAGAAGTTCCAGTTATAAACAGCTTGAAACAATGTCACTATTCCTGAGTGAACCTAGTGACATTAAAACTGACATTCAGGGAGGAACCTTTAAACATTTTTCTCTTTGTTTTAGTATTAGTTAGTCAAACAAGGCAGCAGGATCCCACAACAGGCAGCCATTTAGAAAGATCAGATTAATATCACCTGGGCTGGAAGAGATCTTGAAAATGACCCATCTCCAGCCTTGAGGGTTTAGTGGCTTGTCAGATACCACTGCTTCTCAGCCTCAGCTCTCTGTCGCATTCTTGCTGAGACGGCCGGCCATGGGAGTGTCAGAAAGAGACCCTCCTGCTCTGCCTCCTGGGATTCCTTCTGGTCATCTCTTGTCTCTGTCTTGATTCTATCCCATTCGTCCCACACTCTCAACACACCTTTGTCCTTTGCTTCCAAAATATTTGTTTTCTTCCAATATTTTTTTCAAAGACAGTGTTTTATACTTGTACCTTTTGTAATTACTCCTCAAAAATGGAAAGAATAAGGAGAATGAGAGAAGAGAGAAACCTGAGATGATGATAATGACTAGTGCTGGGCTGGGCAGGAGAGTGGGCTCCGGTGTCCACCATATTAATTATGACACAGAGGGAGAGAGAGTGATAGAGATATGAGGGGAGGGAGTGGAGGAAGGACAGAAGATAGGAGGGAGACATTATGTGCATCCAGGCATTTTAGAAAGAGCAGGAGGAAGAGACAGAAGAACAAGAGACCAGTTTGTTGAAATGCAATAGTAATTTTTTTTTAAAAAGAGCAATACATTGTTATTAATATTGAGTTATCAAATAAAATTTTGAATCTCAATGGGAAATTCAGCAGGTTTAGAACCAAGAAAGTTTGGATTATTTTATCTGAAATTTATCACTATTTTCTCATGTTGGTATGCAAAGCCAGAGGACAATTATAAAGTACCTATGGGACATCAGAAGGCCTTGAATAAATTTGAAAAGCTTTCAAAACCAATCTCTTTGTCACCTGAATCAAAGGACCCGAATTATTTTCTTAAGGACAATGTAGAACAATTTTGTCAAATGAAACAGCTCATGTTTTTTCTCAATGTCAGAAAAGAACCATGATTTTATGAAGTCATTTCTGTTTAAATTGTGACATAAATCGAATAGATGAGACTTGCTAAAGTCTTTATTGTTTTCATTAAATTTTTTATTTAGTGAAAAAGTTACATTAGCCAATTAGTGAATTTATAATTAAATTCCAGATTATCAAAACATTTTTGTCCTAGCAATCATTTTCAGAACCTGTATCAATCAAATTCTTCTTAATCCACATAATTACAGTTCAAAAAGACTATCTTCCTCTTTGCTTAGCACCATATATCATCACAACTTAACGCTGCATCTTAGTAATTGCCGAATCCATTTCTCATTGTTTCATTTCACATCACAAGTCTTTCAATATTCCTCCAGGCTTTGGATTTCTACTTAGTTTCCAAAGCAAAGAGCTTTTGATCAACTGCACAACTCTTTTTACTTTTTAAAATCCTATCAATGAGAAGAATCAGAACACAGTAACATTATTGGTCTTTCACTGACTGAAGAGAGTGAAAATTGTTTCTCTGAGAATCTGACTAAAGACAGAAATGGGCACTTATTATTTTATGAAGAAACCACTACATGTTTGTTTACAAAACTTTGTTTAAATATGTGTTTTTTTATTTTACTGTTTTAACTTCAGAAGATAATTTAAAGTTCTATAAGAATCATATATTTGAGATTTTTGTTAATAAAAAATTGGGTGTTAAAACTTATAAATAACCTGACTGAGTCCGGTGGGATTACAAATGCCTGTAATCTCAGTAACTCAGGAGTCTGAGGCAGGAGCATCACAAGTTTGAGGCCAGCCTTGACAACTCAGTAAGATCCTGTCTCAATAATAATAATAACAACAACCACTACCACCACCACCACCTAACCCATTTGGAACAAGAGGAATAAAAGTCAATTTATTGTATGTACCTTGAACCTCCATGATGGAGGAAAAAACTCAGTCAGGACAGGCACTCTTGAATTTGTAGTTATCATGCTTCATACTTGGGAGTGTGCCCTACCGATATACTGAGTGACATGAGTGGATCCCAGACCCAGTTGTACACTGCGGCACATCTGAAGAGCCACTGGAGTTCAGTGAATGACTCTGTGTTTCCAATTACCAACAATGGGAAGTGATGTCATCAGTGGCTCATGGGAAGGAGCCCTAGAATAATAACGGCATTAACCAGGAGGGTTTTCTTGATCTAGAGCATGCATTCTGTATCAAATAATTATACATCTTTTTGAAAATTACCACCGGGTGTGCTACCAGATCCTGGAAGAGACAGAGATGTGTGACCACAGGACACCAAGTGACCATGCAGCTGGAGCTACCAGTCAGGCAGAAGACTCAGACTGGCTGAGTGATAATGTTCTATGGGACTCGCAGCAATGGTCTTTAGGTTGGAAATGAGAAGATGAAGAATTGTCAATCATTCAGGTTCAGGCCCTTATGTCATCTGCTAGTGAGATTCAAGTGACCTTCCCCTGAAACAAAACTATGACTGCATGTTGAATACCTTCAGAGAGCTGAGAGAGCATGGGAAATGGAGCTTACTTCACAGAAGGGTCTCACAGAGTGCAGAGGAAGGCTGAAATGGGTGGCTGGTGCAGTCCAGTCTTTGCCTGAGGCATGGCCTTGAAATAGAGTGGGGAAGAAAAAAATCCTCCATTTGTGCATAGTTTCAAGAAGTAGTCTACCTTTTACTGAGAGAAAAACAGCCTGAGGTTATATGTCAAATTACTACAGGCTAAAATACCACCCCACTGAGTAGAAGACTGGAAAGTAAAAGATAGCAAGGTTGCACCTTAAAAATTCTGGGGTCAACCCAGCAACTCAGGAGGGTGAGGCAGGAAGATCATGGGTTCAAAGCCAACCTCAGCAAAAGTGAGGCACTAAGCAACTCAGTGAGACCCTGTCTCTAAATGAAATCCAAAATAGGGCTGGGGATGTGGATCAGTGGCTGAGTGCCCCTTGAATTTAATCCATAGTATCCCCCCCAAAAAACTGGGGTCAAAACAGGTTTAGTCAATGAGAGTGGGCTTGAAGTGAAAGCCTCCGTAATGCATCATGCTTCTGCCATGCAGGAGACAGTGAACAATCTGACAGAGCCAGAGGACTCAGGCAGATAAGGCCATCGGATTCTGTCATTGAGCACTCCACCACTCCCACAACCAGCACCTGACTGAAAGAGCAAAACTAGGGCACAGGTGAAGGTTCGCCTTTGTCCCCCACCTGGCTCTTATCTCTCAAGGGTGATCTAAATACTGTCACTGCAATTTCCAAATTTGCCAACCACAAAGAGCAAATGTCAAGGAAGTAATGCGTTCCCAGGACAGCAGATGTCAAGGAAAGTGATCCTTGGGGACTGACTATCTTCCTGGACCCTGCCTATTCAGGAAGGATGCTGATTCATTCTGATAGGAATGGAGGCTTGCACCTGGCCTTCCTGCAGGGCATCTGTCTGTCTCTATCTGAAGGCTCACAGTGTGATTGGTTCACAGGCACAAGATCCCCATAGCCCAATCCTGACCAAGAGGATGTGTATTGCAATGGAGGTGGACTATGGGCCCCTGGTTATGACATCCATTGGTTGTGACAGATGCTGCACTAATCAGAAAAGCATTGGAACAGCCTGCTAAAGGGACAGTTGAGTGTCAGATCAGAGGCAATACTTTATGAGAATACAGCAGCATCTTCACACATGAACTTTAAATCAGGGCTTTTTATATAATGTCAATTCTCCAATAAGTAGAATACATGAGTCTGAGACCAAAATGTGGAAGCAAAAATGACTTTTCTTCCCTTTACTCCCAGTGATCTGGTTCTGAAATTTACACATCACATCCCAGACAATCTGGACTCCTTGGGCTTTGATTCCAAAGAGCAAGCATTTCACACAGAGCACTGGACTCTTCTCTTTATTGTCCACAAATAGTCTGAAAAACTGCTTTTGCTCACAGAACTATATCTTCTCATAGCTACCAGGGCAATATAGGCAGAATTGCTGCTCCATTCATCTATATTATTCAGCACATATATGTTTCACTCACACATAAATGAATTATTACAAAGAGTTAACATTTAGTAGACATTTATTATATGTCAAATAATATGCTGAATATTTTTCATAAGATTCTATTTTACAGGTATCAAAAACATATGGTTTCAAAAACACATTGTTAAAAAGTGTCACAGCCAAGATCAAATCTCATTGTCCACTTCCAAAAATTGTGAAATTGTGCAATTGTTTTTTTTTATACAGTTTGAATGAATGTATATAGATGTTTATATATGAACAATCTCATCCCTGTGGCTGTAGGGCTGCAGAGAGGCATGGTCATTGGAACACAGAGGGCAGGCAGAGTTTTAAATATGCACTTGGATTATGAAAAGAGTGTTTGTGGACTATAGGTTTGTGGCAGTGATTGCTTATTACACTCTATTTTTGTGACTCCTCAACCAATTATCTTCAACTTTGTCTGTATGAATATGTAATAGGTAAGGGACAATTATCTGTAGTGAACATGAAAAAGCTCGGAATGAGAGGGAAAAGAAAGAAACATTCAGAGTTGAGTAAGGTAGTATTTTACAGATGTGGGGCTGCCATATCTCCTATCACATGTTACCCTTACATCCCATAAGCTTGACACTCTTTGCATCAGGTCCTGAAGTCATAAATCTGAGTGATTCTTTGTGATTATCTTGATGAACAGAACGTGCTAGAATTGATGTTATTTGAGTTCCAAGGAGATCATAAGCAGATAAACTGCCATTTATTTATCTTTTGTTCTCTTGTGAGATTTGCTTTTGGAATCCAACTGCTCTGCTCTGAGGATGTCCAGTCAGGCCATGTGCCTTTCTCCGCCACTTTCAGACACTTCCAGCTAAAGTTGCTTAGCATTTTCTACCTTGTGAGTGAGTCATCTTGAAAGTGAACCTTCCAGTCCCTGTTGAAACTGCCTGGAATACTACTATAAAAATACTATTATATGGAACAGAGATGAGCCATTTCAACACACACACACACACACACACACACACACACACACACATGCTTTGAAAACACAGTTTAAAATTAACAATCATTTATTCAAAGTAGGAAGCAACATTACCATTAACATGTTTAAACAAAAGGCAAGTATGAATGAATTTGTATGTGCAAGACTCTGAGTTGGATCCCCAGCAATGCAAAAACATCAAAACCAAAATAAAAAAAATCAATGCCTTTCATAAATTGGTTTTTGATGTTTTGTGAAGAGAAAATCCAGGATACAAAATGTTTTTTTCTTTCTGTCTCCAAGATACATATTTTTTGTGTAGGTTTTTGTTCAAATTTTGTTCAGGAAGTTGGTCAGGAATCTGACTCCATTATCACTTCCAAGGGTGAAGCCTCATCAATCCAGGATAATCCCATTACTTTGATACAGAGATTGGTTCAGAAATTGGTTTCTGACAGTTCACACATATGTGATACTAAGGAAGTTTTGCCAAAAACTATATCAGGAAGGAAGTCTTACAGTTTGAGCCCCAGAGGAAGAAATTTTCCCCATATCTGGACAGTTTAATATGTGGAAAGTCTGGAACTGCTTTCTCCATTTCAAGTTGAGAATGACACATTCACAGAATAGAGGTCCAGTAAACAGTGAATCATGCTTAGGCCAGAACCAAAGCCTTCCCCATTTACATGGACTTGCGGCTACATGAGCCAATCAATGTCCTACTTATCACTTGCTCCCCACAAATAGAAAATTCAATAACATGTGTTCATTTTATAAGGGAATAATCTGAAATAAGGAGGAAAACAAGGAGGCCAGAATTAGTTATAGTATCACAGAGGACAGGATTTGTGAACAAATGTTATTTTTTTTAAAGTCATAATTTTTAAAATAAATGTTTCTATTTCCTAATCTCCTATAATGCTTTTCTAAAGTGTTTAAAAGTAATCTATGAATAAGAAAACTCAGATCTTCTTTCACTGCCTAAAACTGTCTCAGAGGCTGAGTAGAAACTTATTTATCTAAAACTTGTCAGTGTATTAGGGATCATAAAGAGAGTGCTCCCTGGATCTGATTGGGGGCTGACATTGTCGCAACCCTGCATCACTTAACAAAGATTTTGTTTGTAGTGATGGGGATCCCTGAACCTAATTTCCTGCCCAGTTTTTCTACCTATCAGAGCAAAGGTCTGTGTCCAGTAGCCTACTCAATTGATACAAACTCTTCAAAGAAGTCAATTATTTCCATAAGATGAATTTTATTCTTTCTGATAATAGTTATCCACATGATCCTTTATGTATCAAACAAAATCTTATCTTCAGTCTTATACTAGACTTTTGCAATTTGTTCTTTTGGGAAAAAAAAAGTTGATCACAAGTTTTACTAATATGTGGAGTCAGTAGGCAAAGAAAATAATTAAATTATTTGTAAAATTTGGTAGCTAAATTTTAGATGGCAGATGCTGTTTAAAGGTATGCTAAATTTTATCCTAATATAGTTTGCTGGTTGTTATTTTTATATATGGAAAAAGGGAATTATAATAGTTGGGAAATTACTTATCCTTCTGCAAGGATTTCATTGGTGCTAGGTGAATATGAAATTTACTCCATAAAAGAGTTAAACTTTAAAAGTCAAAAATTATTGCCAATAAACCATAATTATGTTCTCTATGTTTTATATTAGGAAAGAGCTTCCGAGGAACACAATGATCACCATTTCAGTGGTATCAAGTATACATTCATGGCTGTGAAGGAATGTTGAAAGTTGCTTCTTGACATTGACAATAGGACTTTATGGACATATGAGCAATTTATGTGTAAGGGATTAGAAACCATTGACTACATACCTCATGACCACTAATTAGAGGTAAAAGATCAGAAATTGTGCCCTTCTCTTATGGAAAATGCCTTTAAAATAATACATAAGGTTAATAATGTATTTTGTACTTTAGTGAGACTGATTAACATATTTTAAAATTTGGGGTATATTTTAATTATCTATGAATATCAGGATATTGCCATGTATCTTTTATATTACTAGGCTCACTGGTGATCTTCAGTCTTAGTTTGATTAGTCACTTGGCACTAGAAGTTGGCTCTTGGATGTCTCCTAGAGTCTCAGGTGTTAAGGGCTTGGACCCTGGGGGCTGGTGAAACATGTAAGAGTTGAGGATGAGTACAGGTCTTTATATCACTTTGCCTGGAAGGGCAAAGTAGGACGCCAGCTCCTTCTCCTCTCCTTTGTTTCCTGGCTGTGGCTTGAATGGTTTTGCTCTGCCACATGCTCCTGCCATAATCCAAAAGCTACAGACCCAAGCAACTTCCAAAACCATGAACCAAATTTAACCTTTCCTTTTAATAAGTTATCCTAAGTAACTGTTAAGCTGAGCTAACACCTGTCATGAAAATGCATTCTGCTTAAACAATACTAGGGTTTATGAATTTTTTACTTTAAAGATTAAATGCATTCACTAAAGTATTACTTTGATGTTGTAAGTAATTGCTCTTTCAATTTATATTTATATTAATTTTTATATTATATTTTATATTTCATATTTCATATTATATTATATATTATATTTATTTTTATATTAATTTATATTTATATTTTAGGTAAATGGAAATTTCAAATGACTGGAAATAGAAAAGAAACTTGTTACTTGCTTTGTTTTAGCATTCTCACAGGGCATGGAGTCCAGGCTAGATTATGCCATAGATGGAAGTTTTAGGGCATGGGCTACATCTTGAAAGTGGCTGTGAAGTTAGAGTGAAGGACCCCTTGGGGTTGTATGAGCTTCTGTTTTAGGAAACCAGAGAAGGAATAATTATTATCCAGAGCTACACAGCCTGTCACCTGTAGATATTTTCTCAAAATATACAGTCTTAACATTTACCCATAAATCCTGATAATTTCTGAATGAGATGAAGATTGTTGGAAGATAGTAGTAGAGTATAGGAAGATAAAATAAAAATCCTTTCAGATATGTTCAATATTCTGATATTCACTTTATTCTTTGCAGTTTCATAAGTACTGACCTTGATGACAAATGCCTTCTTTAATTAATTCTTACTGAACATAACATGAACTAGAAAGAGGTAAAAATTATTCTTGCAATATTGAGTGCACATAAAATAAGGCTGGAGTCTTCTGCCTGTTGTTTGTCTTACCTATTATACAGTCATCCAAATATGAACAAATTTTACTCATTTAATATAAAATTACATATCCATTAAAATTTGCTTGTACCAGTTGAAAAAGCAATGACACTGCTAACTGTAAATATTTGTGTATTATTGTTTTTATAACAATTTAATAGTTTTTACAATATTGGCATATAGTTTTGAAAGGAGAATGCTATGATTTTGTTTTCTTTAATTTGCAGATAACTTTCCTGAGAACGATCTACATTAGGAGCAGTGGTGTTTCTTAAAGTGGCAGAAGCTATAGCAGCTAAATAAAAGCAAATAAATACAATAGGATTAATCTAATCTGACTATTATAAAATTATATGTTATTTTAAGGCAGATTTAGATTTAAAACCTCAGAATCTGGCTGTGGTACCATTATGCATCCATACTTTAAATATCATCATTTATCAAATGTATCATACTTTCTCTGAAAAAAATCCCTTGGCCTCCCAAACCTTGATTACAATTATTTTTTAATCAAACAAGAAGTTAAAATCCTTTGATATCTATTGTTTACCCCATCTCTCTCTTTACTTTTTCTTTCCTCCTTTTCTCATGGCCCCAAACTTCAACCATAACCCTTTGTATCTTTACTAAACATTCCTGAAAAAAGTCTTATCAATCAACCATCATAGTTCCCCTTTTTTCTATCTTGGAATAAATAAATTCATTCAACCTGGTAGTCTTGTGCATATATACATATACATATATATATGTATATATATATATATATATATAATTTGTTATATATGAGAGCAGAATGCATTACAATTCATATTACACATTAGAGCATGATTTTTCATGTCTCTGGTTGTACACAAAGTAGAGTCACACCATTCAGGTCTTCATACATTTACTTAGGGAATGATTTCTGTCTCATTCCACCATCTTTCCTACCCACATGTCCTCTCCCAAACCCTCTCACCACTTTGCTCAATCTAAAGTTCTTCCTCCCACAACCAATTATGAATTAGCATCCTTAAATCAGAAAACATTTGGCATTTGTGTTTTTGGGATTGGTTAAATTCACTTCACATTATATTCTCCAACTCCATCCATTTAACTGCAAAATGCATGATTATATTCCCTTTTAATGCTGAATAATATTCCATTGTGTATATATGTCACATTCTCTTTATCCATTCATCTAGTGAAGAGCATCTAGGTTGCTTCCATAGTTTGTAAATTGTGCTGCTATAAACATTGATGTGGCTGTGTCCCTGTAGTATGCTGTTTTCAAGTCCTTTGGGTATAGACCAAGGACAGGGATAGTTGGATCAAATGGTGGTTCCATTCCCAATTTTCCAAGAAATCTCCATACTACTTTCCATATTGGATGCATCAATTTTCAGTCCCACAAGCAATGCTTGAGTGTGCCATTTTCCCCACATCCTTGCCAACACTTGTTGTTGTTTGTATTCTTAATAGCTGCCATTCTGACTGGTGTGAGGTGAAATCTTAGAGTAGTTTTGATTTGCATTTCTTCAATTGCTAGAGATGTTGAACATTTTTTATATATTTGTTGATTGTATAACTTCTACTGAGAAGTGTTTCTTCAGTTCCTTGGCCCATTTATTAATTGGGTTGTTTTTTGGGTGTTAGGATTTTTGAGTTATCTTATATCCCAAAGATTAGTGATCTATCTAGTGTGCATGTGGCTAAAATTTGTTCCCAAATTGTAGGTTCTCTATTCATCTCACTGATTGTTTCTTTTGCTGAGAAAAAGCTTTTTAGTTTGAATCCATCCCATTTATTAATATTGATTTTAATTCTTGCACTATAGGAGTCTTATTAAGGAAGCTGTGGCCTAGTCAGACATGATGGAGATTTGGGCCTACTTTTTCTTCTAATAGAGACAGTGTCTGTGGTTTTAACTCCTAGGTCCTTGATCCATTTTGAGTTGAGTTTTGTGCAGCATGAGAGATGGGAGATATTCTTTTCAGAATCTCTATCTCTTTCTTGAGGTAATTTTTTTTTACTTTCTATATTTGCTCCCTTTTCTGTTTATTGGTGTCATCCTGTATTTGCTCTCTTATCTCTTTGTTAGAGTGATCATTTTTTGTCTGTATTTGCTCACTTAGGTCATTCTTAATTCACAGATTGTTTTTAATTGTGAACATTCTGACCTCCTTCTCTGACATTCTATCAACTGCTCTGTCCATGGGTTCTGTTATTGTAGCATCCTGGTTTACTTGGGGCACTTTCTTCCCTGGTTTTTTCATATTGTCTATGTGATTTCCTTTCTTGCAATGTGGTTCTGAGTTATTACAGTTTCTACATATAATCTTGTGGTATTTGTGCAGATTATCTGTATCTCATCTTGGTGTTGGGCTTCCAGACCCTGCCAGTGTCCCAGGATGGTTGCTATTGCAACTATAGGTGGTGGCAACAATAGTAGGAGGTAAGTCTAGATAGCAGTGGAAGTGCCCCAAGATGGATGCAACATCTTTCACAGGTGGGGATGAAAGGGTAGGACTTACACTGGCTTTGGGATACCTGCTCCAAGATACAGCTTCTTCAAGACCCTGTCTGTTGTCCCAAGGTAGAGGCTACTGCATGGGGAGGGCTATGGGGATGGCTGCAGTGCCTCAAGATGGAAGTTTGTTAGATATGGGTTCCAAGATGGTGGTGTTGGTTTGAGCAGACCCAGGCCTAACCTTGGCCCTGGCTCCCACCCAGGTTGGAGAGGTTGGGCTGGGCTGAGCTCTGACAGGGCTCTGCCAGTAGCAGATGGACCTGGGCCTGCCCTGGGCCCTGGCTCCTATGCAGGTCGGTGAGGCAGATCTCTTATTCCATCATAAATTCAAGGGTTGTAACTTCAGTTAGGTCTTTAGATACCTTTTCTTTCTATATTGGATTTTATCTTTTACAATGAACATTTTCATGCTTCATAAGGGCAACAAGGTACTGTACTAATTCTCATAATGGTTACACAAAAGAAATGCTCTTTCTTCAACTTTTTAATGTTTTCAAATTGATAAAACTTTTTATATATTTACTGTATGGAATATGTTTTTAAAAATCCAACCTTTTTGAAGTACATAATAGACTTTGGAATGATCAAATCAAGCTACTTAGCATACACGTTAGACATATGAAACCACTTTTTCTAAACCTGGATTTTAGTATTTAAAAATCTAGTCTTATGGCAATGATCAAGAACACAATATATAAGACACAGTAAAGATAAAGCAATAAAAAGATGTAGGCAGAGACTAGAGTGACACATCTAGAAGCCAGATGCAAAGAATTGCTGCCAGCCACCAGCAGCTTGGAGAGAGGTGTGGCGCTTACTCCCTCAGAGCTTTTGGAAGGAACCAACCCTGATGAAATCTTGATTCCAGACTGGGACCTCCAAAACTGTGATAGAACAAATTTCTATTGTTTTAAGCCATCAAGTTTGTGATAATTTATTATGGCAGCCCTAGCAAACTAATACAATTTCTATAATTTTGACATTTTGAGAATGTTGTATAATTGGAATCATAGAGCACCTGACCTTTTGAAATTGGCTTTTTTTTTTTAACTTGGCATAATCCCCTACAGATTCCATCCAAGTTGTTATGTGTGAAATAGTTCATTTTACTATAGAATAGTTTATTAATAATTCACCTATTGAAGAAAATCCAGGTGGTTTCCCATATTTGGCTATTACAAATAAAGATGATATGAAGAACGATGTTTTATATATATTTATGGCAGGGTGCACATGCCTGTAATTCTAGTGGCTCAGGAGGCTGAGGCAGGAGAATCGTAAGTTAAAGCCAGCCTTGTCTCAAAATTAAAAAAAAAAAAAATGAAAAGCTGAGGATGTGGCTCAGTGATCGAGTATCCCTGGGTTAAGTCCCTGGTACCAAAAAAAGAAAAAGAATAAAAAGAACACAATACTTGGCTATTAACTGTGCTCACTACATTGTATAATAATCTCTTGAATTTATTCCTCCAATCTGAATAAATTTTTGTACCTTTAACCATGTCTTCCAAGCTCTCTTCTCCTCCCCTTTTGTAGTTACTGTTTTACTCTCTGCTTCTGAGTTCAACTTTGTCAGATAGGCACACAATGAGATCATGCAGTATGTGTGTCTTTCTGTGCCTAGCTTACTTCATTTAACATTAAATTCCTCCAAATTCATTCATTCATACTTTTAAAAGAAAGATAAAACTATGTCCATTCCTTCAGCTAAGGTCTGATCTTTTTCTTATCTCTTCAAAGCTGCATTTTTGAAAATCACAGTTTATACACATGATGTGTATTTTTTTCCTAATTATCCTGAAACATCACTGCCTGGTTACTGGGGTTTTTTCTTCATTAACGATGGCACTGAATTTGTTTTTCCTCAAAATGCCAGTGTAGACAATTAGGAATGCATCACTTAGTATTCTGCAATGTGTGTTGATGCGGCTCCTGAACTGCCTATTAAAAGATTCCTCTCCTGATTTAATAACATGGTTGTCTTCTGATTCCTAGGTCTACCTCTGGCCCCTTTTGAATTTTGTTTTTTTTTTTTTCAGTGATGATAATCCCTGCTCTTATTTAGTCTCTTTGTGATCTCCTCACCCTGTGAATTCATGCTACTCACCATATGGTTGTGATGATAGACCAACTGACTGAGACTTCTTGCATAATTCTTTCACCGAGAATTTTAACACAGTATTTCCAGGATGGCATTACTTTATTATCTCCAGGGATGCCACTGGTAGCATGCATACATAACTTCTTATCCAAACTAGAAGTCTTTGGATGTGAAAGGGTGTCATTAACTGCAAGGGATGTCTTCAAAGAAGTCAAGCTTCTCCTGTGGAACTGAGAGAGTATTTTACCCCAACATTTATGCACCTGAAGGGTCTAGAAGCCTAGGAATTATATTTGTATGTAAGGATGGAAAAACTACCACCCAATATCTGAAACAAGAAAATAGAATGCAGAATTTTCTTCTTACTATACCAGTGGAAATAATGCTGTCAGGTAGAGTCTGTCATAATAAAAGACTGCTGATCTTATATGGGTTTATGGAAAATGTGGTGGTTGAGCCTGGTCCACAAAAATGTGTCATTCAGGGATGGGGATCCACTCTGAGAATGAGTCCTTGCTGCCTGAACATCCCAGAGTGTCCACGCTCACACTTAAATGCTCTCTAGGTTGCTCACCAGGGCTTCTTGATGACATCAATATTCAAGGTAAACACAAGATGTCGGAGATTGCAGCCAACATAAATATTTTTTGAAGACTAGAAAAAAGTACACTAGAAAATAGTAATAAATAGAAAGATAGATACATAAACCAGTAACCTAACATGTGCCACACTTTTACATGACCCGCAGCCCAGCAGGTTTGCAACAGCATCCCCAGAAACACATGAGGAATATGTCACTCTGTGATGCCCCAGCAGGTATGAAATCATCACTAGGTGGGTGGAAAACTTTCACCTCTGTTATGATCCTGTGGGAGTATTGACGTATATGTGGTCCTTAGCTGACTGAAATATCATGTGGTGCAAGGCTATATTTTTAAATAGGTGGAAGAATCAATAATCCCATAAGACTATTTGAAGGTTGTTATTCTGAAATGCATCATTGGAATGACTCATTCCCACCTAGCTAGTTTCCAAAAGCAAAGGACTACTACTGATTGGTTTGCTTTTGGTAAATATACACACTAAGGTTACTTTGTTTTGTTTTCAATTGCTAGATCAGTTTAAAACCAATTCAGTCAGCTACAGTACAATTGGTTCTGGCCTAGAGTTCACAAAATTTAATTAAAAGATTGTTCCTGTTGTGGTTTGGATGTGAGGTGTCTCCGCATAGTTCATATGTAAGACAACACAAGAAGATTTAGAGGAGAAATGATTGGGTTATGAGAGTCTTAACCCAGTCAGTGAATTAATTCCCTGATGTAATTAACTGAGTGGAAACTGATGGCAGGTAGGGTGTGGCTAGAGAGGTGGATCATTGGGGACATGACTTTGGGGTATGTATTTTGTGTCTGATGAGTGGAGTCTCTGCTGCCTGATCATCATATGAGCCCCTTCCCTCCACCACACTCTTCTACCATGATGTTCTACCTGAGAAATGGAGCCGGCTGTCCATGGACTGACGTCTAAAACCATGAGCCCCCAAGTAAAGTTTTCTTCCTCTAGTTGTTCTTCTCAGGTCTTTTAGTCATAGAAGCAAAAAGCTGGCTAAAACATGGTCTTTTGACCCTTTCTCCGAAAATGCTGTAGAAAGACAGTTGGGTATTGTTCAGATCTTGTTTGTGTTGTGCCTTTTATAGAAGATCTGCCTTTGTTTGCAGAATAGGATTTTCAGTTCGAGCAGTGGTCAGCTGTTTGGTTTTATTTATTTATTCTTTCCCTTTTGGGTGAGCATTCTGTCAACAGAATTGAGATATAGGACATTTGAAACTTAGACTTGTAAATCATGAATATCTGAACATCAAGACCACACAGTTGTATGAGGTTATGAGGTAAACATACTATTTTAAGCCATGGAAATTCAATAGTATCTGATAGTTCAGTCAACTTCAGTATTAACACTTATTTTTCTATTTTCCTAGAGTGTTTGTGGTAATAAGAAAAGCAATCCCTTGCATAACTCATGAACAGTTGTCCTCTCTCCACCTATCCTCTATCACTGGAGAGATAAGATGGAATGTTCCAAAAAGTAAACACAAAGTCTATTTTTGTTTTAAACATTATAAGGCTTGTTATTTTTCTAAACAAAAATGGCCCAATAATTTCATAAAATAAACAAGCATTTATTAGGACATTTCTATAATCATAGAGGAAAGAAGATAGGAAAAATCTAATTGGAGAGGATTAGAGAATATTTTAGAACATAGCTTTAGTTTGGGTCTCATACTCTACTTTCTCCTGAATTTTGTCAGTTACAGAAAAGTATAGAATTCCTCCCTTCCATGCTCTGCTGTCTTAGGAAACTTTTCTTACAGGTTAGTTAGCTTAACATTTCATATATATAGTCTCTATTATATTATTTCAGAAAAGGTTTCCTGAGAGTCCATTTGAAGCTTTACCCGGGACAATCTCATGTCTATTCTAGCATTTCCAGATTCCATCTTCATGGGTTTTCAATACAATCAATTTTCAAATTTAGGGACCTTATTTTGCACATATATGATAGAATTGTTTTGTTTCCTATGGATTTTTCTTAACATTCTATAAGTTTGTTGCACAAATATTTACCCTAGAAAAGTCCAAATGGTATGATAATCAGTTAAAATATTTTCTGTAGATTCTATATCTTTTTAATTATTAACTTTACATTAATAATCACATAATTATTAATGATATAACATAATTATTATTTTAAATATGTTTGCTTTCAGTGTATATACTTATCACCTTTATAAATGACAAGATAACATATCCTAGAAAGAGTCAATATTTTACAATTTGAACCAATTTTACTTCTGATAAGAAATGGGATTTTTCAAGATACTAACTATGCATAGTCAATGAAATCTTCTGGATATTAAGATAATTTCCATGAATAAAATCATTCAGAGTTTGTTTTTTTTGCTATAGAAGGGACACAAATTTTTCCTAGGCACAGATATTTAACTATTGAATATATATACATGATTTATATATATATATATATATATATATATATATATATATATATATATATATATATATGTGTAAGATTTTTGTATATATAAGATTTTTTATCATTTTATAAAATTTATTGGTTGCTTAATTAAGAGTATTACATAAGTGAATGGCAGAATAGGAAATAAAATGTAGTGGTAAATTGGAATGATTAACTCAGTGAAAAAATAAGCATGATTTGCTTACCCATGTGTGTTCACTAAATATAATAGAATTGGGTTTAAATATGGTCCTCATACATTAAGTGCAGGTTCTTTGAATATATTAATTGAGGATTCTAATTGCTCTAAGGCTAGAAGTAGAACCTTTGATTACTGCTCAGGGTATCAGTTGTCCTAGATAATGGGTCTTTGATATGGACACCAAATCAATTCTATAAGAGTATAATCTAGAATTTTTCAGATCTATATAAAAAGAACAGCTTATATTAATCTGTTAAGAATTAATCTGGATTCCTGTTGACTTTGCTCTAATTACTCATCTATGCCTCATTAGTTTTTTCCCCATAGGGATTCTTCAATTCAGGGCAGTTCTTTTATGTCTCATCCACATAATATTAACTATTCTAATTTCTAGATCAATGGTAATCTGAGTATGCACAGATAAAGAAAGTTCTAATATATTTCATCTAGCCGTTCTATTTGCAGAGTAAATCATGCTCATTAAAATTTTACAAATTGTGTCACCAGGAAAGAAATATTCTTCTGATAATGGTCCTGGAATTGAAGACCATGCTGCAAATTGAAAAGTATTTTGGTCTATTACAAATTTCTGCTACTCGAATGGTTCTAGAAAAGTAGAGAAAATAAATTTCCTCTAAGCTCTCTGCAACTGACCACTCACAAATCTCATCTTTTTCTGTTTTCAGTATTATCTGGTACAACCAGATTTTTTAAAAGTGAAAATTACTCTCTCTTCCCCTTTATACTTATTCTCATTTGCTCTCATTATTATTTCTTTCAAGTTATCTTAACATGTTTTCTCAAGATTGTCCTATTCTATGAAGATGAGCTTAAGTGAGAATAGAGTTGCTCTATATTTCTAAGAGTATTTTCATTTGTTTTTATTTATAGCCAATGACATTTAGGAGTTTAAAAAGTGATAGGGAGTTTTTGAAGTACTCACTTTCTCCTCGACATGACATAATAAAACAGTCAGTTCTTGATAATTAATTCTATGTTTCTTATTAATTTGGTAAACCAGATCTTCCAGTAGCCCTTTTGCTTGCAATAAATTCACACATTTTCTTATCTATCAACTCTAAATTCTTAGAGGATAGAGAAAACTTGGCCTTATAGATCTTTCATAGGTTGGTTGTTTCTCTGGAGTCAAAAATCATCTATTTTTTTTCTAAGGATCTCTAAAATTTGAATATATAAGAGTGAAATTTACAATAAAACATATTTTTGACCATTTGAATATATGTCACACTTAAATCCATTTTTTTAAAACAATCTACATAACACTTTTTATTTATGATGTTGATTCTACCTAAAGTTTGAGACTAAAGTTCATTTCTCAACTTTCTTAATTTACATTTTTGAATCTTTGGCTGACCTTTCTTAGAAAGCAAAACCTGTTAAAATGTATTAAATAAATAGTGATTTCTTTTGGTTCTTTTTTTTTTTTTAGTTGAAAAGGAAAAAAAAGTACATGATTAGATTACTTAAATCTTGCTATTCTACTCTGCTGCCTTTTTATATTTTTATTCCAAAGAGTCTCATTAAGTGGACTAATTGCTGCGTATCTGTGATCCAGGACAATAAATATTTATAAAAATACTGAATTGTGCCACAAATTTCTGCATTTATTCCTTAATTACAGTCCTTAATTTGACTGGCTGCCCTGAGTTAGAGCAGGCATCTTAAGCCATCAGGTAACCTCAGGCATATAAGTAAAATACTAAACTTATCAAAGAAGAAAAATAGAGAAATCCTGCTTATTGACTCCACAGAGTTTCTTGCAATGCCAGCTTTTGATTCTCTGAACTTCTTTTGCTAGAAAGCATAAACCTGATCTTTTCAGTTATTGTGGTTGGGTTCTATTCATCAGCAAATTAACTCAAATTCAAATTAATATAACACTTTAAAGTACATAAAAGTAAACATAAATTAAAGTAAATATAGAACAAGCAAAAACCATAGCTTATAAGTGTTAGATTGATAGGCTTAAAACAAAATGGCAGCAATAAAAAAAGAAATACTTTAGGCAGAATGTGTGAAAAGGAAGAGAATAATTTTTTAGACTTGTGTTATATAGCTCTGATTACTAAAATAAATGCATGATATGATTTATTTAAAAAAAGGTTTAGTTAAGTTCATAGATTTGAGACTGCCCTCTCTGATTGGTTGGCCCCATGATTTAGGGCCCATGGAGAGAAAGAACACTATGTAGGAAGGGCTTGGCAGAGCAAAGCTCTCACCACCTCTTGGCCGAGGAGCCAGAGAAGGAGAGAGAGAAACAGAGAAAGGGGCTGGAGTCCCACTATCCCCTCCAAGGAGGGACATGCTCCAAATGAGCCACCATCCTCCCACTAGGACATGCCTCTTAAAAGTTGTGTCACCTCCCAATAGCACCACACTGAGGACCAGCCCTTTATCACATGAACCACTCACTGGGAACACTTAGGAGCTAAACTACAGCTAGATTGCTTCATGTCTAGTATTAGAACTATATGAGCAGGTAGTGAGAAATCCATTCTAACAAAATACATTAAAAAGTATTGAGGAATATTTTAATGCATATGTTTCTTTTTAGATTTTATAGCATTGTTGTAAACTACAAATAGAAGCAAAGAAATAATTTCTGTTTTCCATAACGAAGCAAGGACCTCTGCTATAAAGGAAAACATATTTGAAGGTTATGAATAGAACATGTCTGAATACTTTTGAAAATCTTTATCTAGTGTTCTGATTGTGTTCAAAAATTAATAGAGTTAACAAATTACTACTCTATGAGATGTGAAATGTAATCTCCACACAAATTCTTCCTCTCCTTTTCTTTGCACTTTTCCTTTCATTTGTACTACTAATATTCTTATCTGGGATACAGAATTTGATCTTTTTTAAGAAGGGAATGATTTTTTTTTAGATTTGTGTTATATAGTTTATATTTGTGTTATATAGTCTTATATATTTCTATATAGTTATAGTCTTACCTGTAAATTGCAAGGTTGGTCAAGAACATCTTTGTGAACTTATACTTCTGACACTCAATAATTTTTATGTTCCATATCCACAATTGTGAGAATACCTGCTAATACAATAATAATTAGTAATTATAAAAATATTCTCTATGATTTGTTAAGTACAATGAGAATTCTTCTTCTTCTTCTTCCTATGTCCTACTAATTTATAATGAATATGGTAAATTACTTTTTCACATGGGTCAGTTTTTCTAGAAATCTTGGTATAAACCTACATAAATGATTAAACCATACATCTAATTTAAATAGATTTAATTTAAATAAAAGAAACTAAGCATTCTCTTAAATATTATATACATACATGTACATATAATACATATATATTCCATGAAGTCAATATGAATATTTGTATATAGAGATTATGTGATGTTATATATTTTATATGAGACTGTATTGTATATTATTTAGACTTTTAGTAATCATTCATTCATTAAAAATTATAAATTAACCATTTGTTGTGCACTAGACATTGTTCTAAGAGTACTGATCAATTCCGTAAAAACTGACACTTTGATCCCTCTAGATGATTGGACAATGGTCTCTGAAGTGTTTCTGGACTTCTCTCTGGGAGAGACATGTTCTCACATCTTTCTCACTTCTGGAGAAGCCAACGCATTTCTATATGCTAAAGCACATCTCTGTATTCCCTTGTCCACTTTCTGAAGCAACTCCAGTTCCCCTTAGTCTTATGTGAACAATGCATTCTCTCTTCTATTTTATGAAGGAAGAAGAGCCATCTCTGAAGGATATTCTAAAATGCTTCTACTCACATCCTTTGATTAACAACAATGAAAGAACTGGTGTTCTGTTCAGGTTGGTTGGTTTGTTTGTTTATCCAGGATGGACACATCATCAGTGTGCAATGCTTTTTAAAAGTCAATGCCATACCATGAAATAAACACAAGTGCAAGTATCTTAACAACAGTGCTAGAAAGAACATACAGCATTGCTATATCCCTGGTTCATATTGGCTATTTTTAAGGAGATATTTATTATGAAAAGTTAAAATAAATATTTTCTTTATTTAAATTTGTTTTTGAAAACTCTTTTCTTAGTCCTCTTTTCTCAAAAATGTAACAGGAGAAAAGATTTTGAAATCTTAGAAAAGAAGACAGTAAGACATTTTTTAGTGATTGGTTTCTTAAATGGGTTTTTGCATATTCATTTAAATCCTATGATCATATTGTTTTTACTAAGTTATACTGATGGAGTTCTATCATTTATTTATTGTAAAGTGCTAGTGCTAAGCAGTGCTTTTACTCATCATGTGAAGAATCATTAGGTGTCAAAGCCATTAAGAGGGAGTCTCTAGTAAAGGACTCTTCTCTGAAACCCACTCCCTGGTTTATGAGGTCTCCACAATTTTCTTAACCCTGATTCTCTTTCTCATTCCAAAATGCTAGGATGCCATCCTGAAACAGAAAAAAGTGATGCTACATAAAACTTTGAGGTTTTCTACATTTTTGCTGCTAAAATATCTTTTTGCATTTTACATAGTCATTACTTTAAAAAGATAACAATTTCTAATGGGAAACCATTTAAGTTTTGGAATTGTGATTTTTTGCACTATTTTAAATATGTCTAAGTGCTTAGATTTTATTAGTCTCCAGGACTTAATAATTCTAATTAAAATCAACAAGTAGATTGCATTGGACAACTGAGCTTTTCAATCTTCTCCCCGCAGTATCCCTGGGAATCCAACATCAGCTTTAGCATGAAAGTCGTGATCACCTGCTGCTGTCTGGCCACCATTGACTTCCCCACAGAGTCTGCTGTCTGATGCCACAGATGTGAGCAAATGACATAAAATCGAGGTTCAAATCCCTGCTGATCATTTTGCCTACAAAGACTTCCTGAGCATAGTTTGTCAGAGCTGTGGTAAATTGAAGAGGAGAATGATTCTCTTGCTTCTGAGTCTCTGCATTCAAAGAATTTCCCCACAATAAGGGTTCTGGGCTGCTTGGTGTCACACAGTTTCACAGGCACTTCCTTTAGATGTGCCTCTATCTATTCTTCTCAAGATTTATACACACTTCTGAGATGACAGTGTTGGAAAGAGTTCAAATAGCAATAGCCACATTGTCAAAAATATCAGATGGCGTCTGTTCCACAAGTTGCATTGTTGGGAGTCCTGCTCATTGCAGCCAGTTTCTTTCTTTGTAATAAAATCATCCTTGAACCCTAGAGTCTGTCCCTCTGCCCCTCCACCTTCCCCAGTGTGTTCTAATTACAGCTCTGGTCGTGCATGGCTTATTTAGTTTATATGGTCAATCTTTCTCTCTGTGTATTGTGTGTATGTGTGTGTGTGTGTGTGTGTGTGTGTGTGTGTGTGTGTGTCTGGGTGCACATATATGTGCCAGAGATACAGAAACAGAGAGATACATATATAGAGAGATATCTTAATATTTTTATAGGACCATAAAAATTAATGCCAATTTTATTTGTTTTTTATGAATTACCTGCTTCATGTACATGTAAATGCATCTATTTTTCTTAGGCATTATTTAAGATGTGTTGGGGGAAGGGGAGAGTAAAATGATTAAGTGCATTTATGTATATATGTATGGGCAGAAGAGTGTGCTCTGCTACCTTCTTCTGGAAAAACAACTTCTTTAAATGACAAACCAACAATAAATACAGCAGGTTCATAAATTGGCTGGCTTTAGTGTCTTTCATTAAAAAAATCTATTATGTTCAAATCCTATTGCAAGAGAAATTTGAAGTTTTTCATAACAATTATATGTAGATTCTAGTTTCTAATTATTGCTCCAAAAAACAATACTGTATTCCTTAGTTTTGAAAAAAATATCATTATGCTTCTTCATTAAAATTAGACAAAACAATTTTAATTTTTATTGAAGGTGTCTTCCAAGAACATATTCTGCAAAATTTGTTAGGTATATTGCATATGTTCTAATATAAAGCCACAGAAATTGAAACAAACAAAAGGAAATAAAGTCATATTTCCTATTGTTACATAGAAATGATATTTATACTAAAGGCTTTCATGAAACCAGATTCTTCATTTTATTCTGAGTCTATAAATAAGAAAAGCCAGTCAACACTTTGGGCTGAAAAAAATAATAATGAAAGGTTCTTCTTCACCTTGATTCTTCAGAGTGAATTGCATGGGTACAGCTCCTCAGTTTACAATATCCTAAAATTTTCACTCTGTAGCAGCTAAGGATCCTCAGACAAAAGACAACATACTCTCCAAACCAATTTGGAAGATGTGTGATCTGGTAATCACAGGTTATTCACAGTTCTGAGAGAATATCAAACTCATCTCCTGACACTGATTCCCGGAGCATCCAGGTGATGCTGGGTCCCTGAATGTAATCCTACTTTTGGTGCAGATGGGCTTTGGCTCATTTTAAAGGTGAAAGAAAACAATATGCATAGACCTCCTATTTCAGTGGCTTTCTGCATTTTCTAGGAAAAAAAGTTACACTTCCTTTTATCTATCATTGAAAAACATAAAACAGTATTTAGATAATAAAGTACTATTATAATCCATGTATGATTTAAAAATAACTAATGAAGAGTAAGGAAGTATAAATATAAATAGACAACTTATTTGTGGTCTTGTATTTTTGAAATTGTATAATTTGCTTAATGAATGGTAGCAATTACACAGACTAACTTCAACATGAATGTAAACCAAATAAGATAATGCACATTTTAAATATTATATTGGTTTGTCTAATAGCTACTAGTATCAATAATGATTTACTACTCTGCTTATAGGAATGATACATATAAATTTCTTGGCAAATTGTGGAATTCAAGATAATCATGACATCGGCTTGATTTTCCAGAGACTCAATAGAAAGTGGTTTAGATTGATCTTCAACCAGTCATTTGTCCTCTTGAGTGTATATTAAAATAGAGCTCAGCACGTGCTCATTAGATGACTATAAAAAGGATATTATGTATGCAAACTTCCTAGCTAACCTGGGAATATTGTAGACACCTAAGAAACACTTGAGTTTTTCTTATTTTCTTTTTTAGTTCTTCTAATTGACACACAGAATAATTCCTATGGACCTACGTACATCTCATCATGAACATGCTTGTCTCTTCTGGGATACACAAGCAAGACAATATCAGGAACATTTTGATAACATTGAAGTCAATATAGAATCATTGTGAATTCTTCTACTTAAATGACAAAAAGGATTCCGTTTTCTTGATTTGACCCTGCTTAATTCACTACTAAGTACCAGAAATTGTTCAAAAATCTTAATCTTAAAATATGGGATTCTGCAATTACTTTGACTGTTACTTAGAACAGAGTCCTGGCTAATTAAAAGTGATAGCCTGGTTATTGTGAAATGCAGTGATATCAGGATGAACAATTACCAAGCAAATTTGACAAAGTACCTACTGAACCAAATGCCTTGGAGAACTACGTGGCTATTGCATTTGAAAACAAGAATAACATAAACGACAACACTTGGGTGGAATAAGACCTTCCAACTATATAGAAGACTTTACAGAAAGAAAATGCAAAAAAAAAATATCTTTCAGCTCAATTAATGGGAATAATGCTTCATGAATTCTTTTCACATCCTAATATTTTATTCCTTGTCATTAGACTATTGGTAACGTCAATAGATACCTAAGATGTGAAAAGACAACACCATTTACACCTTAATGAAAAGCAGGACTATATCATGAACCAACAGGGAGGGGACGAGACTTGTGTGGCAAGAAGACAGGAACCAGCCTGTGGAGACACCTGGGAGGGCGTCCATCAGCAGAGGGAGAAGGGCACAGGACAGAGGTGAAGGTGGACCAGGGACTTGCTGCCACAGGGACAAAGACACGAGGCAGAAAGCAGGCCCCTGGGAGCCTGGATCAGGTGGTGGGACGGTCAGGGATGACCGGGAGGTAGGAAGGACACCATCAGAAATTCCACAGGAAGGGAGCTTCAGAACAGAGATGCCCGACTTCACAGTTTATTAAAACACTATTTCAGGCTTTTGTTGAATTTGGCTTGAAAATGGAAGAGCAGACCAGAACTATAATGAAGCCAAAAATCACAGCCCAGTCATGGAGCAGTAATGCCACACTGTATATGGGACCAAGCAGGGCGGCAAAAGTTTAAATGCAAATTCTCAGAAGAGTCTTCCTTTAAACATTCTCTTCATACATCCTATTCTTTTTCTTTAGGAGCTTTGTTTGGGTTAATAAAAGCCTGATTTTTTTTTTTTATTTAGATAGGTACCCAGCGCAGACATTTTTAAAAGCTTTTATCCTTCAAAATATGAATGTTGATAAGAACAATATCTTAAGAAAGCTTAAAACAATACAAATTACCATATCTCCCTTTATAAGGCCCCAATGCTAATTAAAATGAAAACTGAATGTACAGTTAATTTAATGTTTCATACTCTCTTGAAACATTTCCAAATAAAAATATGGCATACCCTTGTCATGAGCACTAATTCGAATAACAGAAGAGATAAGAAGCCTTTCCTCTTCCAAGCATCACATATAAGAAATAATTTGCAGTAAATCTTTAAATTCATGGCATCATCAAAACTACCTAATGCTGCCCGAATACCACCCCCTTATTCCACAGGTCAGGAAATTACGATGCAGAGAGATGGAGGTGGTCAGCACTGCAGCAGGACATCCTAGTTCCTTGAAGAGCACCTTTCTAAACACAGGTCCCACATGGGTTTTCACTGTGTGACCAGCAGTGGAGACACATCCCTTCATTAGAGCAGCGCAGAAATCGACAGAGCTGAGACACATGCCTTGACTTCCAGGTAGAAAGAAACATAGTGGAACCTTTGGCAGCTCTTGCTCACAAAACAATACTTTAACAGAGCCATCCATTCATGGGCTAATAAAAAAGGCTGATTCTCTACAGGAAGCAGGTAAGAACTGGCCACGGAGTCCTCTCTGAATTCTGGAACCAGTCGGGGGCGGAGGGGGGCTGGCATTCATGCAATTGCCTGCCACTGCCTTCTGCTCTAGAAGCTGGAGAGTTAGGCTATGAACTGCCCACAGTTGAAATAAAATCACAACAGGATTTGGTGGGTTTCTCCATCTGAAAAACTCCTCCTTTTACCTACAGTTATACATGTAACTGGGGTGAATGTTCAAACCCAAGAACTGGGGTTCTGTTCAAACCCAAGATCACAAGACTGAATCTCAGGATCACAAGACATGATTCTATATTTTGTGCTATGTGAGAAGATACTGAATAGTAAGGGGATTAGTCTGTGTCCAAAGAAGAGCCCAAAGGTAGTCATTTCTCCATGTCTGTGACAAGGGCAGCTAAATGGGGCCTCCCACAGATGATCAAGACAGTCCTCTTAGATTCACTTTTAAAGAAATGGATGCTGTGCCCAACAGAACAAACTGCCACACCTTGATGAAGTGGCCACATGAACCAGGGAAGAAGTTCCCCTGGGGGCCATGAGTGTGGCTCGGTGGCACAGTGTGAGCTCAGCATGCACAAGGCCCTGGGGTCAATCCCCGGTGCTCATGGGGGCATGCACACAGAGGACCAAGTTCCCCCTTGATTCCCAGTTCAACCAGGTTCCTTTATTATGCTTACTGCCAACACCTGTAGGAACTATTGCTTAATAAAAAGTAATTCAGCATTTCTATTTTCATTCTACCACTCATTTGTGGACTTCATGCCAGATACAAGAAAAAAATGAAGATAAAGAGTCAATAAAATCAAGTTCAGTTTAGAGGAAGAAGGAAGAAATGGGCTTGGAAGCCGTTTCCCTCACATGAAGGACAAGAAAGACCCAAAAGCATTTGATTATTTGGGACTGGCTGACTTCACTTAGCATCATCTTCTCTAACTCCATCCATTTACCTGCAAATGCCATGATTTTATTCTCTTTTATTGCTGAGTAAGATTCCATTGTGTATATATACCACATTTTTTATCCATTCATTTATTGAAGGGCATCTAGGTTGGTTCCACAGTTTAGCTATTGTGAATTGTGCTGCTATAAACATTGATGTGTCTGTGTCCTTGTAGTATGCTGTTTTTATATTTTTAAGTCCTCTGGGTATAGATCATTTTCTCTGATATAAGGAGAATGATTTGTAGTAGGGTAGGCAGGGGGAGCATGGGAGGAATAGACAAACTCTAGACAGGGCAGAGGGGTAGGAGGGGAAGGGAGGGGCAAGGGTTAGAAATGATGGTGGAGGGGCTGGGGTTGTGGCTCACTGGTAGAGCACGCACCTAGCATGCACGAGGCCCTGGGTTCAATCCTCAGCACCACATATTAGTAAATAAGTAAAATAAAGGTATTATGTCCAACTACAACTAAAAAATAAATATTTTTAAAAAAAGAAATGATGGTGGAATGTGTTGGACATTATCCAAAGTACATGTCTGAAGAC
This sequence comes from Urocitellus parryii, assembly GCF_045843805.1. Classification (NCBI taxonomy): domain Eukaryota; kingdom Metazoa; phylum Chordata; class Mammalia; order Rodentia; family Sciuridae; genus Urocitellus; species Urocitellus parryii. The sequence goes on from NW_027554225.1 coordinate 1,125,721, forward strand.
ATGAATTGGTGTGAATATACTTTGTATACAGCCAGAAAACATGAAAAACTGTGCTCTATGTGTAATATGAATTGTAATGCATTTTGCTGTCATATATGAATTAAATAAATAATGTTCACAATTGGGGAAAAAAAGGAAGGAAAGAAAGAAATACCCAAAGGAGGGTAAAAGTAGCAAGGAGGACTAAAAGTAGCCCTGGCGACAATCCACATACACCACTGTCCAGACCTCAGGGTAGCATGATTATGGACAGAGGCTTCCCTGAAGCGAAGACTCCCAGTAAGCTCAGGTACAGCAGTGAAGGGCTGAGACCAGAGTCCTGTTCCACCGAAGCACAATCTGTCACTGCTATTGCCCACTTGGTGTAGCAAGGGGCTGTGAAATACTTTGTTTGAAGAAAGGATTTTGTGGCTTTATTTTAAGGGAAGGGAAAATAACAAAAACACAGACTTCTGTGAAGGGGTTTAGTTGGTTCACTTTAGGATGGCACTTCAACATGAAAGGTTTTTAAAAGCAGTTACAGGCGAAAGTGACAGAGGAGAGGAAATGACTGGACCAGAGACAGGAAAGCCAGGAAGAAGTGGCAACATGTGGCTGAGAAATCATAAAATATGGACTGTGGTGCCTGCAGGCTGGTCAAGGGTGACAGACATGAAGTGGATGAGGAGCCCCCGGGGGTGAGGCAGTCTCGGGGCTCCATAGGGAACCCACTGTAGACATCAGTAATGATTCCTTGGGCTTCTGGGATGGTGCTCATCTCTGAAGCCTGCCAGGATGGACATCAGGAACCTGACTTTCCCCAGATACCCCAACAGTCCAAAATCAGGGGGAAATCCACGTAATCCTGGGAGGCTAGCAATGGTCAAACGGGCACCCACAACTTAGTGAGTGGTGAGGCTGGTGACTTGGTGCGGTCTCATTTAGCTCTAGGTAACCCTACAGTGTCAAGTTTCGGAACCTGCAGGATCACACCCTGGAAAAATACTGGGACACCTAGTTGCGTCACCTGGAAAGTCAGCTTGTCTCTGTGGCATGCGTTTCCATTTCTCCAAAACTGAAACCCCAGATCCTTCATAATGAAGTGTGCAGACTGTCCACCTTCTAAATGTAGCTCAACAACTGTTTTCTGAAAAGCTGATGGCCGTGGGTTTCTCCGATTCAGACGTCCAGCAGTAACATGCTTGTGCAAACTAAAGGCAAACCAGCAAACAGCACGTCATCCTTCCAGTTCTTCCCAACTCTCAGAATTATTCCCAACATATCTGCTCCCTCCCACTTGGTCCACCAAGAAATCCCACTGAGGGTACCTTGGAAACATGGGCAGGTTCCAACCACTTCCCCCAGGTCCCTGGCTGAGGCACTCATGTCCCCACCCTGCCAGCTGCCACCTTTGTGCCCTTAGAGGGCAGTCCCCACGCAGCAGCAGAGGGGTCCCGCCAAGACAGAAGCCAGAATTCAACACCCCACCCCTCAAGGTCTACAGCTCATTGTCTCACAAAAGTTAACGGCAGGTTCTTGCCGGGTGTAATGGTGCACCCCTGTTATCCCAGGCACTGAGGAGGCCGAGGCATGAGGATTACTAGTTCAAGGCTAACCTCAGCAATTTCATGAGTCCCTCAGCAACTTGGTAAGACCCTATCTCAAAACAAAAAAATAAAAAGTACTGGGGTCAAGAGCCACTAAGTTCAATCCCTAGAAAAAAAAGAAAGAAAGAGCAAGGAACACCATGGTCCTTGAGAAGAGCAACAGGGTAACTGAGCAGGTAAGACTGCAGACTGGAGCCAGACGCCCGGGTTCCAACAGCGGCTCTGCTATTTACTTTGTAACCACAGGGGAATTACTTAACCGCTCTGAGCCTCTGGTTCTTCATCTACAATAAAAGTTCATACATTTAGAGGTTAATGTGCTAATATATGAAAAGCATTTAGAAGGAGATGGCCCTTGGGAAGTGCTTGGTCAACATTCACTGTTATTTAAGAGAATTGTGGAGATCAAGTGCTAACAAGGAAAGTTGGACAGAACATGCTTATGAGAAAGGAGCTAATTATAACACAGGACGCACACTGACTTACTGTTATACAGAAGGTATCAAAAAGGTGGACACATAGAATCAACTGTGACAGGAAATACTCCAAATTGTGAATAACTATTTCCACCATAAGGAATTAAGAAATAAAGATGACACCTCAACATCATTCTTAAACAAGAGAAACCGGGCCTGGCAGCTGTGAAGGGATCCATCCCAAGCCCCTCCACGGGCGTCATCCTAAGACCAAGACCAGTCTATGAAGGCCAAGGAGTCACACGCCTCCCGTCCACCTTGCTAGTGAGCTACACAGACCTGAGCCTCCAACACCCAGTGTTGGGCAAGAAGCTTGCCCAATTGAATAGATTTGACCCGAATGGTCCACATTTTGTGCAATATCCTTTAGAAATAATGAGGCTTCCACTTCCCTTCCTCAGAGGCAGAGTCCTCCTTACCCAAAACTTCCTGGTGAACCAGTGGAAACCCTTCTTTTATTCAACTCCACCTCCCAACGAGCTTCCACTGATTTATCAAATACCTTCATCCCCTGCACTCAGCTGCATCCCAATTCATCATTAGTCAAAAAGGAAAAAAAAAAATGTCAGTATTCTACAGGAAATGTCTGCAAACCCGAAGAGCTTCCATCCCCCTCAGGCACAGCACAGCGAGCCCCAGGGGCCTGTGGGCAATCACCTCAGATAATCCCTGTACATAGGAAATCTCCCCTCCGTAAGAGGCACCTGACCTTTCTAGTCTTGTCATTTCATTTAATGAAGATGAAGCTGAGAATCACAAAGATTAACTAGGCGGCCAGAGGCCTCAGTGAAGACAAGGTCAGCCTGGAGTCCGCCATTTTGGCCCTCTGCTTCGATATAGTGATGCCCTCAACCAAGGGTTGCCCAAGCCACGGGGCTCTAAGGCCCCATAAGAGCTCATCTCAGTAGGCCAGGTGTATGTTCTTCTCCTCAATGTGCCAACTTCTAATCTATGTCACCATTCCTGACTCTCTATGTCACCATTCCTGACTACTATGCAATGAATCCATGGAAATTTCTAGAGTAAACAATGAAAATCAACAACTGCATTTGCAAATTCATCACCCAATATTTATTTGTTGGTTATAGTATATGTGATATACGTAGAGGCCCACCAGCTACAAGGGAATTTGTGCTTGGAGGAACACATGAAGTTGAGAAGACCCCTCCCCCCCAAAAATTAAAGTATCAAAATCCAGATATACAAATGAATACTTTCAAGACCAAGCCTAATCTGATTTTTTAAAAAAATAAAACTTTCCCATGACCCCTATTCACCCCAATTTAGTTACTTTTCCACAGTGCAAGCCCTCAGCAAGCCCAGGCCCCTGTTCCTGGGTCTAACTGCCACATTTACTGAATTCATCGTCTAACTCGCACATCTCATTCTACAGTAATTACCACGATCGCCAAAAATGACTAAAGTCACCAAGGCAGCGACTCCTTCCAGCTTCTGGGCTGGGACCGTGTTCTTGTTCTGATCTGACAATAAGACTGACTGACTGTTGGACACTGCAGAATCAGAGCAGTGGACAACTAATACATTTATTCTTCTGCAAACAGACAGGCAAACTCGGAACAGGTTATAGGAACACTGTTCTCACTATGAAAAGGAGAGCTGGGTTTGTGTGTTAATGCTTATTTTCAAAGCAAATATGAGCCTGTATACGTTCAACTATTCTCAGTTTATATTTTAAAATAATACATATTCAAGATCCTCCCAGACCACCACATTGTACAGGTACTTTTCTTTTTACCTTTGCATGGCAATGTATGGAATGAATGACAATTTAGATGTAACTAGCTGTCTGTTGATGAAGACAAAGAAAGACTCCTGTTAGTTACTTTAACAACAACAACAACAACAACAAAAAACTTTGGAATAACCATACGTGTATAAACCTCTATACTCTTTCCTAGAATTGCTGTGCAAATTGATCCAATTTTAAAAAAAAGAATGTCTAAAGTTAAATGAAGGCATCAGTCTACCTTATGTTAGGGGGAAAATTTATAGTTCTGGCTCCTTGAATTAAAAGGCTAAAGCTTGTAAGATAATTCTAATGTTTTCTAGAAGGAAAATGTACACTTGGGCTTTGTTCTGGCTCCCCCTACCTGAATACTACATGAGTTGGAGGACTATCAAACACCGGTCCAGGTTGTGGTGGAAGACCCAGCCAAATTTAGAACTTAAAATGTGTTTAAAACCCATAGAAATTATGAGCAAAACTTTCAGTTTTTCACATCCTTCTTCAAAGTCACTTTTCCAAAGAGGTACTGATGTAAAAGCTGATCTCTTGGGAGAAAGGTGTAAGTGAAAAGCCCTTTGTTATTTAAAGTGCTTTAGAAAGTAGCAAGGCAAGCCTCTCCCAGAAGTCACCTCTCCTTGGAAAGGCCAGCGTCTGCAGGTATGGTGTCCTTGGCTCCTTCACCTAACCATGAAACCCATCACCTACTGGACAGAAGCAAAGAGACCAACCCCCCTTCAGCAAGCCACCACTGCTGCAGGATCAAGAGGTGTCACTGAGGACCATATATATTTTAGGACACTTTTTAAAACTCATTTTTAACATGCTCTTGGTTAACTAGCTAATTCAGAAAGTACTGGTGTTATGGGGAAATCATTGAAAAGGTTCTGCACTGATTCAGAACACTCATCCTTTTGGGGGAGGGGGGCATGATACAGGGGATTAAACTCAGGGGAACTCAGCCATGAGCCACATCCACAGCCATATTTTGTACTTTAGAGACAACCTCTCAGTTGCTTAGCGCCTCGACACTGCTGAGGCTGGCTTTGAACCCGTAATCCTCCTGCCTCAGCCTCTGGAGCCACTGGGATTATAAGCATGCGTCACCACCCCTGGCTCACTGGCCCTTTCTGTAGAGTTCTCTCCCCTACCTGACCATAAGCTCCTTAAGGGCAAGGCCTAGACTTGCAGGACTCAAGAGTACATTTTCCAGAAATATTTGCAATTTAACAAATGAAAGAAAAGCTGATGACCAGAAAATAAAACTAGAATTATTAACTCAAGTTGTGATTAACAGCTGTGCTCTGTCTCTCAAGGAAAGATCATAGAAAGAAACAGACATTATTACTGTATGTGTACATAGGACTACATGACCAATATGATTCTGCAACAAGTACACTCAGAAAAGTGAGCAATTATATCCCATCTGTGTATGATATTTCAAAGTGCATAAATGCATCTACGGTCATGTATAGCAATTAAAACAAATAAAAAAAAATTTAAAAAAAGGTCACCCTTAAAGAGGAATCCATTTTTTTCATCATTTGAAATAGAGAGGATCCAATGAAAGAAAGTTTATTTGGTTAGGGTCAACCTCATTTATCTACATTTGAATCTTACAGCAAATCCTTCAACTTCATTTTCACAAACAGTTTATAATTACTGTAGAACTATTGAGAATTTATTTTCTTGATGTTTAAACACCACCCCACCCCAACCCTCTCCTTTCTGCCCCTTCCATTTTCCCTTCCCTAACAACATAAGAAAACTATTTCCATTTTGTCATCCCAAGAGTAATACAACTACAGGTTATGACTAGTCTGTCCTCAGATCAGAAAGTCATTTGTCACAAGCTAAGTAACTTAATGCAAATTTTTATAACTGCAGAGAAGGAAAGGGGTTCGTTTAACAGCAGTAGTGTCACCATGCTCCCCTGTCCCAGAGAGCATAGCAATTTTAGTTAAAGAAACGCTGCCCACCACTGTGTGAAAATGTCCCTTGTCCACATGAATGGACACACAGCTTGTCTGTTGGCAATGCCAGGCGAAGGACCAACGCAGACACCAGTTCAAAGCACCAACTGAAGTAACCAAGACGGCTGCACTCAACACTTGGCAGCCTGATGCAGGCCACACTGCCCACCAGGTTCAGTAGGACCCGTGTCTCCACCACAGAAGGAACTGAGCTCAGCGACCATTCAGAAAAGGCGTCGGCCTCGGCCCCGGCAGCTCTGGAAGACAAACACCAGGGAGAAGGCCTCTTCTGGGTTCCATTTCCCACCTCCCTGGGCAGTGGCCACAGTAAGAAGCCCACCACATCCACGTGCAGCAAGCAGGACGTTTTTACCTGGTCAGTAATAGTTAACGAGTGATCCCTGTGGGAAAGGCATGATATTTAGGATCAAAAATCACACATGCTCTAGGACACCAGGTCACACCTCTGGAATCCCAGGGACTCGAGAGGCTGAGGCGGGGTGGTGTCAAGTTCAAGAACAGCCTAGGCAATCTAATGAGACCCTGTGTCAAAATAAAAAATAAGAACAACCGGGGATGCTGCTCAGTGGAAGAGTGTCCCGGGGCTCGATCTCTAGCACCACGAGCACCACATGAAGAACAAAATGTATGCTAAGGATAAGATTAAAGAGCTGGTTTAACGACGCAGTCCTATTAATTATCCAAGCAAACAAAGCATGTCATTCTTGGGATGATGCTTTTTTAATTATTAGGACTAGCTGACATCTGTGGTTGATTTAAAAATGCCATTTGTCTCTGGAGATTTTTCTCTGAATTCTACTGACATTAATCATTATGTGTCCTTTAAATAACTGCATTTCCTACTAGTGAACAGAAGTGAGCACCACGTACAGGCACATCACACACACGTGCACACACAAGACCTAGGAAGAGAGAGAGAATGGACACTATTGGTGAACAATGATTAATCACAGAACTAGTAATTGGCCACTTTTTTTCATTTCTACACACATAAAAAATAAACAGCCATATAAATGACATTAAAATTCTTAATTTGAAGCTAGAAATAAAAGTAATGGAGTTTTCAAAGAAATAGGGGAATTACACTCAGAATTACCTCAGGAATCACTGTGGTGGAGCAAGTTATAACTGGAACTACAGTGGCCCTGTGACGATAGCCTTACTGAAAACACACGCAAGGGTGCAGGGGACTGGCTTCTCAATCCTTCTAAAAGGTGAAGCTAAATAACATGGTCTGAACTTATAAAGGAGTGGCAGGCAAATAAACACAAGTAAGTACCTATGTCTCCCCAAAATTACAAAGACAAAAAAGGTACACAGAAGTAGGAGCCATTCTGTGACACTGATGGAAAACTAGGGGGAAGAGACTGTGAGCAGCCCAAATTACAGGGCAACTCATATAAGATTTTTAAATGTGACATTTACAAAGAAAGTCACAAATCAAAGGTGAAAGGGGCTGAGCAAGCTGACACCCATGATTACAAATGGACAGGGGATTACTGGAGTCCCCTCTTCACAGCAAGCAGCTTACAGAATCAGCCAGTCACTGAGCGCCCAAGTGCATCTCCCAACAGAGGAGTGGAAGTGCCCACACACATCCAGGGGAGCAGGAGAGCATCTCCACATGACTTAGCACACTGCAGGACTCAAAAGCACACCTCGGGGACCATCCAATCTCCTATCCCAGGATCTTGTCATCTTTGGAGATGCAATTGGCAAAGTTCAGAAAAGCCCACGGGTCTTTAAAAGGTAAATTATAAAGGAAAAAAAATGGAAGAAAACCTGTAGATTAAGAGAGTCAAGATATATGGCAGGTTTTTTTAAGCAAAAATATTTAGCTTTACTGCCTCAGAACTAACATTTAGGGGGAAAAATCAAGATGAAACAAAGAATAGTTATAATAAATATCAAAGAGTGGCCACTTTTGGAGGTTGGGACAGAGCTGTGACTTTCATGGGACCTCAGAAGTGTTAGGAGTCATGGCAATGTCTTACTTCTTGACCTGAATAGTGTTGCACAGGTGTTTGAGTTAAAATAATTCACCAGACTATACATTATTGGGGGACTTTAAATTTTTATTGCACATCATAATACAAAGTTTAAAAATAAAATACTTTCATAAAAACTACTCTAAAACTAGATAACCAGAGACTTCCCACAAAACAAAAAGAAGAAGAGAAATAAGCTGTGGTACCTGCCTCCGAAGTCTTTTGAACCTTCCTATGCATCTCAGAACCCACACAGACGTGGTTTCTGCCCATGGCATATAAACAGGATGTCACAGTTCGCTGGAAGAACCCTGAGGCACATTCTTGGGAGGCACAGAAACTGCAATGGGTTCTCTGACCATCCCCAAAGTGACAAGGATGGCACTGAAGAAACCAACTAACGCAGAATTGTCACGACGGGGATTTCAAGGAGCACCACAAACCAGCCTGTTTTCTATATTCGGTGGTAATTAAAACCTACACTATTGAGAAGACTGTCAGGAAAAGCAAACGCACAAAGGTTCATGGCCCACAGCTCGGGAGCTCTCCTTCCACGCTGTGTGTGCCTGGGCAAAGTCATTGGTAATCTTTCTGAAAATAAAACAGCTTCAAAGACAAGCTGTGTGACAGTTGGAATGCCAAGTTACCCCAAAGGTGCACATGAAAGGCTCAGCCCCCTGGGGGTGCTCTAGTGGGCGGAGCTGTGGATCCTGAGGAGGAGGGGCCTGTGAGAGGACACACCCTTCTGAGTCAGAGGACACACCCTTCCCAGCTCCTGGTGGAATTGCTTTTGCTGCACCATGTTATCCCTCCATGATGCGCTGGCAAGGCCCAAAGCAGGGGGCCAATCCATACAGAATGGAGCCTCCCAAACCCAAACTGCCTCTTTGTAAGTTGACGGTCCTGGGTATTTCATTTTAGCTGCAAGTTGACGGTCCTGGGTGTTTCATTTTAGCCGTGGGAGGCTGGCTCGGCACATTTCAAGAAGGAAAAGCCCACACTGACCATCTAAAGACCTCAATTCAGATCCTGGCGCTGCCAGGAAATAACAGAAAAGCAAATCTCTTCTGTCTTAGTTTTCTCACATTTTAAATGAAAATGATTAAATAAGATGAACCCTGAAGCTTGTTCCAGCACTGAAGAATCTATGATTGTGGTAGGAAACACTGGCTCCCACAGGCAATAAATGCCACCAAAATCAAATAGGATTAAGAAATACCACAGTAGCAAATGACATTATTATTTTTTTTCTTTTCCAAATAGTAATGTTTTTTAATTAGAAAAAGGTAGAATTTATTTGAGCCCACCCCCAAAAAGCTGCAATCTGTGTACAATTTCTCCACATCCAGTTGAGACAATCCTTAGTATATTTGAAAATTAGTAAACAAAAATGTAAGAACAAAAGTCATCTTAACATCTTGAGTTGTATTTTCTTCATTTATCCATTTGTAAAAGAGGCAATGGTTTTTAAAAGCTAAAAGAATATGCTATTAGAAAACAGTCAATGAGGCTGGGGTTGTGGCTCAGCAGTAGAGCGCTCCCCTAGCACGTGCGGGGCCCTGGGGTCGATCCTCAGCACCACATCAAAATAAAATAAAGATATGGTGCCCATCTATAACTAAAAAGAAAAGAAAACAAAACAATGAGTTCAGCTCCCTTCCTTTTGCCCCAAGTTTGTGTTGTACCAATGTCAACCCAACACATCAGACCCTCAACAATCCCCAGTCACGACATTGAGGCCCTAACAGAAGAGCACAAAATGAGAACCGAATGTCTCTGTAGGATCAAAGGCAAGGCTTTAGGGAGTGGTCCTGTGAAACCAGCAGTGTCCCCGAGAGAGGGACAGCAAGGACCCAGTGTCGTGCTTGCACTTCTTACACTGCTACAGGCTCTGCCACAACCATCTTCACAGGCATCATGTGCTCCCTCTTGAGCTCCTCAGGCAGAACCTGGGAGTTAGAGGAGGGACACGTACTTCACACACCAGGTAAGGGCAGGCCAGGGGCATGAACGGACACGGGATGCAAGAATGAGAGATGAACCAACACTGCGCCCCACCACCAGCAAAATGGGATCCTTGGAGGACTCACCCAAGGGGTTGGAGGAGGGAATCCCCCCTGCTGACACAGATAGGACTTCACATTAAAACCTGAGAAAAGAACAGCTCGATTCAGGTCACCTGTGCAGAAACAGGAGGCCTCAGAGGTTCATGAAGGTGGGACACTTCACCATCTGGGGGTGAAGCTCAACTCTCAAGGCCTCGTCTGCTACTCTACCATGATAGCTCACAGAGAACCAGGAGAGGGCAAAAGACACAGCTTCTAGATTTCCAACAACCCATACCAAAAACGGGGGGCTTGTGCTACACCATAAATGGCCCCAGTGAGACTCAACTCTCCCTCTCTCAGTAAGGTGTTTGGGTGCATGTTGCTCACCATAGCAACAACAAAAAATCTGTAACTATGTGAAGAATGCTTCCAATGTATCATTTTGAAAATAAAACATTTTCTTTCTAACATGGCCTTCCCCAGTTAAGAGTCTCAGGAAACAGAAATGGAAAGAGCTGCTGTTTCTTCACACCATTGTATCTAACAAACTACTTGATCTCCTACAGATCACCTGCCCTTACTCCTCGGAAGCCCGATGCTTCTGCCTGTGAACAAGATTCCAGCCCTTTGAACAGTATGATCACCCTCTTTCCTTATACTAGGCATTCTGTCCCTCTACAATGGATCACACCCAACAGTATACAAATATCCATCTTAAAAATATATAATAAAAACTCCCTCTTGATCCTACACCTCACCCTACCCAATTCTAGCTCCATTTCTGCTTGCCATTGTAGCAAACCTCTTCTGAATGCAAGTACAGCCTCACCTCATTCTGTTCAAACCCACTCAAATCAGTCTTGCATCCCCACTCTCCATTAAACCTGCTCATAAAGGACCACCACCCGCCCTCTTGGAAAATGCAATAGATCATGCTCAGCCTTCACTGGACTCAGTCTCCCAGCATATTACACAGCCGTATCACCCTCTTCTGGAAACATCCTTCACTAACACTCTGGCCTCCAGATCAGTGCTCTTCGGTCGCCTCTGCTGGTTCTCATTGTAGGTCATCTCTCTGCCCAACCAGACTCCCTAATGATGTCCTTCAGTCCCATGGCATTATACACCACCTACAAGATGACTTTTCCCAAATTTGCATCTCAAACTCCAACCACAAATAATATATCAACTGAGCTATTTAGTGAGCAGCTCAAGCAGCAGACACCAAAGAACTCTTGGGTTCCCCTTCCATGTTCATCCCACCCCACACAAGATCTGGAAAAACTCCCCCCGTTCTTTCATCCTAGATGAATGACACCAACATATGCCCAATATCAACTTGTCTGCCACCAAAAGCGAAACTAGAAGTCACGCCGCATTGCTCATATCCCACCAGCTACCTGCAAAGGCCACTGACTCCTTTTAAGACAGAAAGCCCTTCCAGCACCACCACTTTCCAGAAGACAGCTGCCTCTGGGTGGGCTCTCCAGTCATGAGCAGAATGATCTTAAAATCTTATTCTTCAGCGGGTGCAGTAGTGCACGCCTGTAATCCCAGGGGCTGGGAAAGCTGAAGGAGGATGATCCCCAGTTCAAAGCCAGCCTCAGCAAGGTGAGACACTAAGCAACTCAGTGAGACCCTGTCTCTAAATGAAATACAAAATAGGGCTGGGGATGTGGCTCAGTAGTGGACTGTCCCCGAGTTCAATCCTCAGTACCAAAAATAAACAAAAATCTTATTTTCCAGGTCTTCACAAATTTCTGCTGTTGCCACATTAGTCCCATCTCCGATGTCACCACCCTCAGAAGGCCTGCCCTGACCACTCCATACAACACAGCCCCTTACACTCCACCACTCATAGTTTAAGCCTGATGAGCTTTTCAAAACCCAAAAGATACTTTTTAAGTGTTTGGGTTTTTACATCTCCCACCCCCATGTGGGTGAGAAACTCTAACATCACAGTATATGTACAGCCAGAACAGGGCCACCCTTTCCGGAGATGCCAAATAAAAACGCATGGCAGTCTAGGAAATCCCTTCCCATCTAGATGATTAGGCTCTAGCCTGCCCTCGCCTCACATTCTACATCTCAGTTTAAAGATTACAAATGAAATGGTAAAATAAACCTATACCACAGCAAAATGCCACGGTCCATAACACCTCCAATTTTTTTCCAATATGAAGTCTCTTTTAATACTTATTTTTCACAAAAGAAATATATGTAAGCTAGTGAAAAAAAAAAGATAAAAATACTGATTAGTAAAAATAAAATCATTTTTTAAATTCTTAAAATGATATGCCATGAATCATTTTCCTTGAAATTATATTTTGAAAAACAGAGTAACTTTATTGGGAGTCCAAATGTAACCAAAGCTCACATCACTGGCTTGCTTGAATACCCTGAAAAAACTGAAGGCCAGGTTCATTTCTCTCTCATATTTTGGTTTGACAAAACCAAACCAAGCAGGTGAGTCGTTTTTCAAACACATTTATTGTGTAATAACTTATTGAACTAAAAAGCTCTACAGGTAGAGGGTATGTCTAAATTTTATATTTCAACTGTAATTATTACATTTCTTGAGCTTAGATTGCTTTGTTTTTAGCGGGAAAAGTTAATATGCACAAATCGAAGTCAATCACAAAAGTTCGATCATCATACCTTACATAAACTCTAGTTCTAGTATTTACCTGTACCATCTCTTACCACTCTCTTTCTGGGGACCCTGAAAACCCTGTTGGCTAGCCTTGCAAACATTCTCCATGAATGCACTCGCCCATGAATTCGAGTAATGAAAAAGGTGGTCAACCTCCTGACGTGGTAGGTATAACTCTAGAGGGTGAGGATCAGGAGTTGAGAGCAATCCTCACCATTCCCATCTTAAAAACACCCCATCATTTCTTTAAAAAAAACCCTTAAGATACTAGGAATGTCAGTAGAGGACAGAAAAAGGGAACTCACCTCTACACAAGAAAAAAATCCTTGTTAGTGAGCTCTTACCCACATTCCACAATTAATCCAACCAAAGCTCCAGAAGAAACAGCTTTAAAGGAAGCGAGTAATGGCAGAATGCCTAGTCCCAGGCATGGGCTTTGCATCAGGCCAAAGGGAAGCCTCTTACCTGTGCTTCCTGAAATAATTAAACATGCTCTTTCTGCTACAGACATCAAGCTGATTGGAAGAGGTAAGAGCCACACAAGTGAAAGTCTTTGATTCTTAAAATCTTACACAGGAAAAAGTGTTTCATACTGCAAATAAATAGCACTTTTAAAATTATCTAACTTTTTCTTGAAGACCAAGTGTCAGTTTGAACAATGGCTATTATAGTGTTCGCTCTCCAGGGGCTTAAATCTGACTGAGTGCTTAATCCAACATTGTTTTACACCTTCCACTGACTTGGCGCTGACACACCAGCACAGCCTGGCTCTGCACTCTGGTAACCATGGAGGAAGGGTTACCTGAAGCCCCCTCAGTCTTCAGGTAATAACTGGGGAGTTTCCTCCAGTCCTGATCACCGCAACTTTGGACTTGAGATGTCCCTTTCTGCTCTCCTGCTGCCCCTGTTCAGCTCCTCTAGACAGTACTGTGCCCTGCTCAGTTCTCCTGGTTTATGTGCCTGTCTAGCACTAGACTCCAGGCAATTATGATTGTCTCCTCGACACACCTGGTTCCTCCTAGCAGTGGTCTCATTTTGTCATCTGTCCTATGAGGCACTGTGCTCAGGAAAGAGTCCTCCCCACACCAAAGTTCAAAGCTGGGTTTAAAAAAAAAAAGTGGGCTAAATCAGTCATGAGTCCTCACTCCCTGGCTAGTGAACAGCTCTTGCCCAAGTCTGGAGCTCTAGGATCCGACTCAGCCAACTCGTGTGCAGTCTATCCTTGGGGAATGGTCTTCCTCTGAACTAGGACGACAAGTATGGGAGGGACCTCTCATCAGCTGTCCTCAGGGCTGCACATGTCATCAAACTGCAGTTACTGCAGCACTACTGCCACCATGGAGGAAGATTCCAGAACAAGTAAGAATGTCAGAACCCAGAGGCAGAAGGCCCCTTGCCACCTTAAATTCACGGAGCCACGGAGTTCATCAAGCTAGGATCACCAGTCTCCGGACTTCCCCTTATGCCAGATGATGAACTCTGATGGGTCAAGCTGATGGGTTGTCTGTTAGGTACAGCCAAAGATAATCAAGCTGAAATCACTTCCTGCCATCAAAACGTAGCAACGCAAGTTGTGAAACCACACTGGCGGACACCCCGTCTAACTCTGGTGCCCTTTATAACTATGGTGCCATCAAGCTTTCTTAGCCAGTGGGGCCAGGCTCCCCACCACGCTTCCTTTGATGGTACTCAGGTGGTCCCAGAAACCCATGCTGCCATCTTGTATCTGCACACTTATGACTGTGACAGTGCTCCGAGACCAGGAGCCACCGCAGCTCATATTTGGCTCTGAGGTACTAGAGGTAGTGGGATGTTACAGGCACACCCCTACTGGATGAACTGACATGCTTCAAAACTAAAGCTGTCTGCCATCACTGAGTGCCAGGGAACACGTCCAGAGCACAACCTTGCTGCACCTATGACCCGCCCCTCCCTGCTCAAATAAACTCACATCACATGTGACCTTGATTCCACTAAGTGCCACACCTCTAGAGAACAGAGGCATGGCCCCCAGTTCCCAGGAAAGGAGTGGTCACAGCCAGGGAGAGAAAGCCACATGGGAACTCACAGGTAAAGGAACAAGGACCACAGAGACCCAATGTTCTATTAGAAATCACAGCTACTCAGCCAGACCCAGAACCAGACATCTGGATTCCAATTCCTAATTCAGGGATTTCTCCACAATCTCATAATGCTTCCAAGCTTGGCCAAACAAAAAATAATCCATTATTGTATATTCAAGTAAATGAAAAACCTTTCGGCAAGTTAAGGAGAGACGCACATAACGCACATTGCTTTATACATGGACTTTTATTTTTCTGAGTGAGCTTCATTACGTCCTACTTATCTCCTTCCAGGCAGGATGACTGCATTTTATTTAAATTTAAATATGAGTTACCTATTCAAACGTGTTTTAGTGGAGCCACAGTCCCAATTGATTTTTATGTATCTACTTTCTACTTTACAAAAACAATGATGCATCTCAGATTTATTAAATTTAAGGAGACCAAACTTGCATTTTTTAATGCTAAATGCTGTAATTGCCTTAATGAAGTAATTATCATGTAATGTTGATTTCACCCAGCAGCCTTTTGGTTATGAACCTAATTATTCTGGGAAGTCTTAACTTTGAGCTCAGGAAATCAACGATCTTTAGAAACTTATTTATAAAGGTTAATTCATGTGGGATTTTAGTGAATGTCACAGTTGATTCCAACATCCATGTCACTCAAGATGATTATCCCAAGCCAATCACTGTAATTTCACCTCCTCTGCCCATACTCGGCAGAGAGCAGCCTGCAGCCACTGTGGACCAATGATATATGAAGAAATTCTCACTCACTCTTTAAAGAAAGGCAGGCCAGTCTGTCCCAGGAGATATAAACGAGGAAAATAAGGATACACTTGTTGCTCTTATCCTCAGATCCCAGAAATTACCAGGTTTAAAGGAAAAGCCAAGACAGAGAAAGGCAGGGGACCAATCTGAGTCCCTTATGACAACACTGAGTTCAGTTAACCCCCTCTGAAGCCTCCTGGGACCTCCCACCATGCAACGTAATCCTCTTCCCCACTGTTGAGGAAATTTCCCTTTAGAGGTCTATTACTTGAAGCAAAAAGCATCTTCACTGATCAAGCAGTAAACTCTACTCTAGGGACAACAAGCCCTCCAAAGGAAAGACTAAACCTACAGCATTACCAAAGGAATCCTACAAAGTACTTCTCCTTCACTAGATGCTCAAATACTCGCTGCAGTGCATGGGTTTTCTGTAGAGCGTGAGGGACTCCAACACTCTCCCTAAATAAACAATGCCTGGTCCCAGGCGTGGGCTTTGCATCAGGTCAGATGCAAATAACATCTGATTTGGCAAACTGTCAAGAAACTAAAAAGTAATTCTATTTATTTATTTATTCATTTATTCATTCATTCTTTTTCTATCCCCCCCCCAATAGTTATTAGCACCCAGTGTACTCTGGGATCTGGGATAGAGCGGTGAACTGACCACTGTACCTGCTCTTGGAGCCAACACACAATTATAAGAACATAAGCAGCTTCCTCGTGGATTTGGTTCTCACTGTAAAAAAGCATGAAGCACCCAGGCAAGTTCCAGTTTCATCTGGAAATTATGACCCATTGGGCAGACATAAACAAGATGGTCTTGGTGAGCTTTTTTACTCAAGTAGGGTGAAAAAGACAGAAAAAAAGCCATGAGATTAAGAAAATCTGAACAGGGAAAAAAATCAAACCCAAACTGAGAAGTATAGAAGAAGGAAAGATACAGAAAGACCAAGATTACAAAATCACCCCACACACATACTCACCTTCCAAAAATAAAGAGATGGGAAGTTAAACAGCATGTTTCAATTTCACCACTGGAGAAGCAGGAACTTGGGCAAAAATAATTTCTGATTCAGTAGGTTTGAAGTAGGGCCAAGATTCTTCATTACTAACAAACTCCCAGGTAACATCAATGTTGTTGGTGTCCAGTCATTAACTGACAGACATACACAGTTCATATGGAACTAAGAAGGGTCCTCCTAGGATATGGGAGATTTAGCTAAACCTAAAACAGACCTGGATACAGTAGGATGTTGAGTCATTTTCTATGACTACATTTTAAATACAAGAAACCATGTTATTACTGAGTTTCAACAAAAAAATTTCCAATCATGCTCAGGTATATGTTAATAAATCAGAGCAATGGGCACAAATGTAGGTTCACTTGATAGTGCATTAAGACGCTCCTTCTTTGAAATTCTTTCCTAGGTAAAAATGAACACCTTCACTGAATTAGGTCTGGCTTATAATTCCATCTCTGATTTACATCTAGTTCCAGTTATTAACCTTTTAAAGGGTATAAATATGTTACAAATAATTATTCTGTAAACAAACAGCTTTGCATGTTTAGCTAAATTACAAAATTTAGAATACTAAAGTGCAAGATAAATATTCTACTAATATTTATATAATGTAAGCACTGAGTGAAACTCTTTAACATTCCAGTCTTTACCTTAGTTCAAAGTCAGGCTTTTGATAGAGGACTTTGAATACTACAGTAGACTAAAAGTAACTTTTGCAACTATAAAACTCAAACCCAAACCATCATCTTATATGTCTGAAAGAAGAAGTGTATTGAGCTCCAGTTATAAATATAATTTAAATCTTTCCTCACCTTGATTTCTGCCATTTGGTAAGATCTTACAAAAAATACAAATAAGCAAAGAAAAAATATTTTTAAATAAACCAATCAACATAGGCTCAGAGATATTGGAACTATTGGAACTGCAAAGAGGATATGAAGTTAGCAGTACACGGAATAGAATGCCCAGCTTGAATATCTGTATCTCTCCAAAATTCATGTTGAAACTTAATCCCCAAAATGGTGATACCAAGAGGTAAAACCATTTTGGATTCAACTATGAAAATTCTGCCCTCATGAATGGGATTAATGCCCTTATTAAAGAGGTTTAAGAGAGATGCCTGGCTTTTCTTTCTCTTCTACCTGTGAGAAAACAGCTTTTGTCTCATCCACAGGTTGTAGCAACAAGGTACCATCTTGAAACAAGAAAGCAAACCATAATTTGCAAATTACCTAGTTTCAGATATTTATTTTCAGCAGCAGCAATGGACTGACTTGAGGTATTTACAACACAGTGGCTGGCTTCTCACAGAGAAAATGAGGGAGGGAAGGAGGTAGAGAAAGGAAGAAACCAGAATCATTTTGTAACTGAAGCTCTTAACTTATGTCCCATCATTTCTGTCATATTCTTTGTTAGAAGTAAGTCACAACATCTACCTTACACAAGCACATGAATACCAGGAGGTGAGGAACACTGGGATCCAATATTAGATACTTGTGATATAGATTGTCTAGCAGATGTAGGGAGTTCCTAAAAAAGCAGCTAGAAATAATGCTTAAAATAAAATCCCTGAGAGAAATAACCAAGGCATCTAATTTTTCTTCAAAATCCATTTTAACTATTACCATTCATAAAATTTTTCTTGACTTCCCCTGCCTCTCATCATAAGAGAAGTCTTTGCTGAATTTCCTGCAGTGCCTAACACCATCTCAACCCTGATATCTATTACAATGAATTATACCCTCTTGTTGGCCCTGAAAGGAGACACAAGACCTGGTTGCTGTCACTAACCCCTACCCACACATTTCAAAATAGTGCCTTATTAGTTTCTACTCAAATTACCTAATTAGAATAAACCATCTGTTTCCTGATGGGACCCTGATCAACATAGCTTTCAATGCTATCAAGGGCTACCCTACTCTGGAATTCAGCACAGGAAAAAAGAATAATAAAGAAATAAAAAAGAACCCTGATGTTGTTGGATTATAAGTACTCTAAAATTGTGAACAAAAACAAACAAGTAAGCAAGCAAGCAATCATGGCCCCATGGCCTTGTGAAGCTTATGGTTAAACAACTACCTTTTAATCATATATGGATATTTGTATTTCTTTGTTTGGTTTTATAAAGGAATAGTTTTAAAAAGCTATTTGTAAGATATAATGTGAAAAGAAGACCTTATTAAACTGCAAACAAATTGTCTCAAAGTTTAAGAGAAAAGAAGGAGGGTGATAAGACAGAAAATTATAAGTTATGATTTGTGATAGCAAATGCCATGAGTGGTCATGGTCAACAGAGTAAATGAAGAAAACAAACTGAAAACCAGCCTAGAAGACAGTATGCACTTATAGTAAGTTAGAAAGCCACAGATGAACATAATAATACTAACTAGGAGCAAATGTGAGGCCCTACTCTAAGACCTTCAAGTGTTTCATTACACTTAATTCCCACAAAGTACTCTGGAGCTAGTACATACAATTAATTTCTAAAGATGGGGAACTTTAGGCACAAAGAAATTCAGCAACCTGTTATAAGCAATCAAGAAGTGAGAGATTGGGATATAAGCCCAAGACCCCTCCTCTTAATCATGTTTTGAAATTAATCAAGGATAAAGTAAAGCACTGTTTTACATAATCTGGAGGATCATTCCAAAATACTAACTATGTCAAAAATACTTGCTCATCTAGTCCAAAATGGCTTAGGGTAAAAGGTCTTTAAAAGACTTTTATGCATTATTCATAAGCCAAAGTTCATTATTTGTTGGAGCAAAGAAGTAGAAAACCTGAAACAGTTTTGATTCTCCATCCGTCTGTTCTGCCCTCAGATTTGAAGGAGTTCATGACACATTCTGATGTAAAATCCCAAATTGTGTTGGAGAATCATGATGTCTCTTTTCCTGACTCTGCATACTGGCAGGGTAAAACACATGGAAAAATAATTTTTCTCCATTTGCCTTCTTAAATACTTCCCTTATTTAAAGGCCTACTAATCATCTATTGGCAATATTTTGTTCACTCTGTCAGACCAAAGGCTCAGGAATCCATTTGCTATGGACAATTCCAAACAGACTCAGTAGCCATTTAGCACCTTTTCACTGATGAACTGCATGGAGCTTCTTACTCTCAGCAGCTGGGGGATTTGCATATTTTGTTTCATTCTATTACTAATGGCCATAAGCAAAGCTATCCTTCTTTATCCTTTTTACTCACATGTGTAGACCTCACATTTTGTTTCACCTCAGTAACAGTGAGGGAAGCATTTTAATATTTAGCAAGTCTGAGTTGCCTATTGTCCACCATAGTTATTACCTAATTCCAGTTTATGACAAGTTTAGAATCATTTTTTTCTTTAGTGTTACAAAGGAATTAACAACAAGAAAATTGGCATGGCAATTGCAGTCAACAAGCTACAATCGACAAGACTTGATATTCTCCAGATGTAAAATTTTTCCTCTACCATCAGTAGAACGCATTTATGCCCTTTGATATATCATACATAGATGGAATATAATTTCTCATTTTTCTGAGTGTCCATGTTGCAGAATCATATTGGTTGTGTCATCACATATATACACCCAGTAATAATGTTTGTTTCATTCTATTATCTTTCCTAATACCTAAGGAGTCTGACCATGTTATGTATGCAATTTTAATTCTAGACTTCATATACTATAAACAAGTGTTTGAATTTATAAGATTTAATTGAAAATATCTATATCATTCATATATATTTCTAGATGAAACACATTTATCTTCAAGTCTTCATTTGCAAAGTTTAAATGACTATAAGGTATACGTAGTTAATATTCTTTAAAGATATTCAATTTTGTTAAACATTTAAAAAACTTTTTTTCATCCATCCATTCATCCAAATATCCATTCACTTATTTGTTTATTAAACAACTATTTTACCAGAACTTTATATCATCCCTTGTAGTATAAGATTGAAAAGTTTTGGTCTCTGATCTCATAGAGCCAATTCAGTCGAAGAGAGAATCACCCAAACAGAATAACTATACATTGTCTTAAGGACATCACTACAGGAGAAGAGAAATTGATGCAGCTAATCTACAATAAGAAGACCAAATCTGGCTTTGTGAGATTGATTATGAACTGAGTTTTAAACTTGAATGTGAATTATTCAATAGGAGAAAGACTAGTGGGTTGCCAACATCTGGTCCTTGAGAGAGTCCATATGTTACACAAGAGACTAAAAATTATGCCCTAAAGAACAGCTTGGTGACTTATTTTATACATATATGTGTGTATATGTGTTATATATATATATATATATATATATATATATATATATATATAACACATATATATCCATTTATTGTCATGAGCTCTAACAATATTTCAGATAAGGTTATCAAAATGATCTAGAAATATTTTATGAAGGAACTAGTTTAGAAATTATGTGATAACCAAAATTGACATTTAAAGGAATACTGTTAGTCAATAACACCACATTTTATACAGAAACTAAGACTTCTGCAAATCAGTTAGCATTCGTTATGTACAAGTTGTACTAAAGTAAATATTTTTATGAAAGACAAATAAAGTTATGTTAGAAAGACTGGATAGTATATAAATAGACTGATTTGAAATATTCTAATAAGCCAAACACAAACACAGTTTTAATTGATAGTAATTACATGGTGTTCAGTTTCTGAGAAGGGAATTAATACTAGATTTGTGGGGAATATTAGATTTATCAGTTTCAACAAATTAAAAAATTCAGATAAATGTAAGCTTTAAAATAAATGATAATCAGAATGGTCACAAGTATCCCTAGGCTACAGAAAATGGTACAGGTTAATGACTAAAGTATCTGAAAATGTTTCATTTAGAAATATGTTTATGAGAGGTATGAATGTTCTCCAATAATTTAAGCACTGAAAGAAACTCATTTTAAGGGCTATTGTTTAAAAAGTGTGGATTTATTTTTCAATGTCCACAGAGAATAAACAAAGTATGTAAATAAGATCAAATGAGCTTTAGGAATTATTAAGTAACTGTTATTTATCACAATATTGATTATTAAATGATTCTAAAAAATGGTGTATCTGATAGTTAAACCTGAAGGACACACTCATTTAATTATTATTTGGAAATCCACATACATGCAATGATGAATAAAATAATTTCCTCTTGCAGTAATATTGGGTCAGCTAACTTAAAATTTCTTTAAATTCTATAATTCTCTATATTTTACAATTCTAGGGATAAGTGTTAAAAATGACCTATGAAGAAAATACTAGATTTATACAATGTCAGAATTAGCATTTGCTCTTAAACTTTTGCCATAATGGTAGCATAAATACTGGAATTTCTAATTTTATTCAGATTATTAAGTATATGGACATATAACCACTTAATTAGCATTCGTGCTTGAAATTTGAGAGGAATATTTTAAAATTCTTAGATCCATATTTTTTTCTTGCATGGTCCTTTGTTTGAGTTGAGACATAAAATTAATAATATTTTTGTATAGGACAAAAAAGTCCAGGACTTTAATTTTGAAACATTAATTTGTTCCCACTTTTGCCAAAACATATTGGTCTTATCTAGTTTGATTTCTAGGTCTGCTTATTTCCTTTTTTTAAAGTCACACAAATGAATTAATTAAATATCTCATTCTTCTTTTATTATAAAATTTCATTACAGAAAATATGTCACTTTTCAAAGAGAAAAAAATGTTTATATTCTAAAACTCTTGCTAGTCAGGGGAGGCAAGGATATTTTAATCATCAAGTTCACATATAACTAAAATAGCTTTCTACTAGATGTTTCAAA
Organism: Urocitellus parryii; assembly: GCF_045843805.1. Classification (NCBI taxonomy): domain Eukaryota; kingdom Metazoa; phylum Chordata; class Mammalia; order Rodentia; family Sciuridae; genus Urocitellus; species Urocitellus parryii. The sequence continues at coordinate 1,147,864 of NW_027554225.1, forward strand.
AGGCAGTACTTTTATGAGTTCAAAAAAACTTTAGAAAAGTTCTATTTGTCTACTAAAGCATATTTGTGATTTATCAGAACAATTTTATAGTTTGCTTCAAAATTTCCTCAGTAGATTCATTCAAAAATAGATAATACAATACATAGAGAGAAAAGGAAAAAACTTTCAATAACCTCTTCATAACACTTCTCTGAAACTTAAAAGAGCTTGCTGTGGTAGCAAAGGAATTACATTAAATATACTTAGCATCTGAAATACTGAACTTAATGTCACACTGTTTATTATTTATCACCTCTTGAAGTTTAGTCTGAGTACTTGCTTCATACAAGGATTTCTACCACTGGCGCTTCAAGAATCTGGAGCAAAACCCATGACATTCAGGCATTCAAAAAGTAAATGATAAGCCTAATAGCTAGAAGAAAGCAAAAGATTGCTATGAAGCATCCTAATGTATCTGCTTACAGGGTTCAAGTTTAAAAGATAATGCAATCCTTAACTTCTTTTTTTTTTAAAAAAGTTTAGTTCTTTTTAGATATACATGACAGTAGAGTGTATTTTGACATACTATACATACATGGAGTATAACTTATTCTGATTAAGATCTCATTTCTTGTGGTTGTACATGAAGTGGAGTTTCACTGGTGGTGCATTCATATATGAGCATAGGAAACTTATGTTTGATTCATTCTACTATCTTTCATATTCCCATTCCCCTCCCTTCCCTTCATTCCCCTGTGTCTAGTATGTAATACTTTAAGTTTAGCAACGTTCAGCTGCCATAATCTAGTACCTGCTTTCAACATGGGCTGACTCTTTCACACCATTTTTCTAAATAATGTGCTTAAACTACTACTTCTTGATTTTGCAGTTTGAAATACTATGAAGTACCTTTTCCCTTACTATTAAAGAGGAGAACTGTCTCCCTTATGTCTTTTGTTCATCTGGAAACATAAGGGATTTTCTCTATTGTTTAGTTTGAAATTTGACAATAATGTACCATAGTAAGGCTAATTTTCCAATCATGATACTAGAGGCTTGATGATCATCATCAATATGACTGTCATCTTTCAGCTCTAAAAAAATTATTTCCTATAAAATTTGTTAGTCATTTCCACTGAGTTCCACATGACAATACACACACACACAGACACAAATACACATACATACACACTAGTGCACACACATATACATACCTATTTTCTCTTGTTTTGTAAGTGATAGTGGCATAATAATGAACATCTTAAACTGATAATCTAATTTTCTTATCTTTCTCTCACTTTTTCTCTATATAATTTTTTTTCTGTTTCCTTGGAAAATTTTAATGCTTTCCAGGTAAGATATTCTTTTTAAATTTTTCATTATTCTATTTTAAATTCTCAATAGTTCTTTGTTGTTAAACATTTTATATCTTCCTGTTTTCTTTATCTCATTTAGTAACTACTGCTCTAACTTTGAAAATAAACTTTAACAACTTTATTAAAAAATGTTCATTCTATTTCCGACTTTTTATCTGCTCCCTCTAAATCCATTTTTCTACCTATATGTTTTTTTATCTGTTTTTAACGTTGCAGCTTTCCTCACATATGTGATGATTATTAGGTTTTTAGTTGTAATAAAAATTGAGGCACTGTTATGGTTTGGATGTAAGTTGCCCCCAAAACTCATGTGTGAAACAATGAAGGATGGTTTAGAGGAGAAATAATTAAGTTATGATAGTCTTAACTCACTCAGTGAATTAATCCCCTGATGAGATCAACTGAGTGAAAACTGAGAGAATGAGAAGGGGGGGGAGAGAAAGAGAGAGAGAGAGAGAGAGAGAGAGAGAGAGAGAGAGAGAGAGAGAGATTGTTCGTAGTTGGATAATCCAAGTTGAATTTGGCACACATTTTGCTAAGGATGTCAGAAAATGATTTATATGAAAATGAAGCAATTCAAGCAGCTGCAAATAAAACCTGGTGTAATTTATATAAAAGGGAGACTTGAAGTCAGGTAACAGATCCTAAATGCCATAGAGGCAAGTACATAAGAAAAAAGTCACTTTAGTCACTGAGCATAATCCAAAAGAAAATTCAAATTACTATTTGCAAATTACTCTTTTTAGTGCTATCATTCATAAAAGAAAAAGATCAATCACCAAAGAAGAAAGTATTTGTGAGTGAAAATTCCCACTGTCATTATTCAAAAGTGTCCATAATTAAGATAAAAACAATTGAACTGCTTGGGCATGGTGGCACACTCCTGTAAACCCAGCAATTTGGAAGGCTGAGACAAGAGGATCTTGAGTTCAAACTCAGCCTGAGCAATTTTGCAAGGCTCTGAACAACTCAGTGAGACCCTGTCTCTAATAAAATATTAAAAAGAGCTGGGGATGTGGCTTGGTGGTTAAGCACCCCTGGTTTTATCCCTGGTGCTAACCCCAAAAAAATAAGCTAAGTTAATTAGATTAAAAATAAATATATACGTGAAGTATTCTAAACCCTTATGTAAATAATAACTTGCTAGTGATAAAGTATTCAAAAATCCCTTCATGTCACAGATATCTATAATTAAATCAAAAAATCTAAAAAGAAAGTCCTCCTTAAAATCATTGTCAATTTTAGAATATTCATGAAATCATTGAACTTTGATCAATGCATTCATTATTCATCTAGTTTCATATGTGTATGCATATGTATGTGTATGTTCATATGCACATATGTATTTAAATATGTGCACACTCAAACTTACCTTTGAACACATATTTGAATTTGAGGAGAAGAGGGAGAAAATTTAACAAGGGATATGGCATGCTAATTTGTTTGCCATTTAAAATTCTCATCTAGAAAATTTTAGAAGTTGATTCTTAGTAGGATTCTCATGGGTGTGCACAATTAACAGTTTATTTGGGTGGAAGACAACTTATAATAATTATTTATTAAACTATTTTTTATTCTTTTGATATGATAATGTACCTGTTCTCATTCCTCCCTCCAGGGCCATATAACTTTAAATCACAAGGAATACCAGAGTTATTCTTTCAGGTTCCTTACTGTAAAATTGCATGGTCATGCAATTGAAAAGTAATAGAATGAAAATCACAAATTTTCAATTATACTATATTTATTATTGATGACTTTGATGAAAATAATGGGAAAATATGGCATGTTGCCTTGAGAAAGGAGCAGGTTTCAGAATAGCCAGGTTCGAAACCAGTTTCACAGTTCCTAAACTAGATAAACTTGCTTCCTCTGCAAAAGAAATGCAAATGAAATTATCAACTGGCTTCATAAGGTTATAAAGAAGGAAAACACAAAGCACTTAATACAGTGCTTGGCACATAATAAGCTTCCAATAAATGTCAGCTGCAATAATAACAATATTCACAGTTGATATTCAGGGATTTCCACTGATCCAGGCACTACTATTGCAAGTACTGTGTTTTATCTCCAATTTGTACATTGTCTGCAAAGAACAACTTGATGATTTCCATTAATCACTGGCTACGCAAGTGGTTTGACCTCATAAGTCATATTGTTCTATCTCTATTTTCTTTCTTGTTCTTGCATCATAAATACTGCTGATTAGGAACATCAGAATTAGGGGAAGATGAATTCTCATGTATGATCAAGAGGCAACAACTCCTTACATTCCCACAGCCATTTAAGATACTTGGAAGAAGGAACAAAACCAGAAGAAGAAAATGTAGGATAATAAACCTGACCTATAGTCTAATAAAACACAGGTATTTTTTAAAAAATTAAAACTAGAAAATGGAGATAAAACTCCTTTTGGGTTGAAATTTTATCTTAATTTTATGCAAAAAAAGAAAATATTTTTTCCTTTTATCTGAAGCCTGGTATTTGAAAAAGTGAAGGATTAACAGTTTCAAAAGATATTATTAATTGAAGAAGAAGCAAAGTAATATGCAAAAAACATCTACAATTTTAATTCTATAGATATAAGCCCAGTCTTATATCTATAGAATTAAAATTAAGTATGGTGGTTCCTTCAGCTGGATGGTTGACCCCTTAGTTTATCCATTAGATTTCCATTATTTTGAGACTGTATTCATTCTCACCCATTATAAGAATTAAAATAGTTTCCCAAGATATACTGTCAGAACTTGCCTTCATGACCAAAAAATTCTGAAATTCAAAGAAAGCAACAAAATATTTTTCTGAGCAATATTCCTCTAATTAATGAATTACCTACCCTGAAAAATTAAAATGTATAATTTTAATTTACATCATTTAAAATATTAAAGACATTTAAGGGACAATCAAATTCCAAGTTACAGAAATTTCCTGTGTAGTTCTGTGTTAGCTGTTCATTACTGTAACTAAATAACTGCAAGGTGAACCGGGGGAGGAGAAGGAATTGACTGGAAGTTCACATGGAATGTATGTAACAACACACAGAGAAAAATATAAGGAGAAAGAAGTTTTGAGTTAAAAGATAATGATATGAACTGAATATATAACATAGAAATAGTAGACATTCCAGAAAGAGGAAAACAGACTAATGGAGGAGATGCATTAATTAAACAAAGGATAGAAAAAGATTTCCTGAAATAAAGAAATATTTGAATCTGCAGGTTGAAGGAGCTAATTACAATTTAGACAAGATAAATAAGAAAACTTGGATATAGTAGATGAAAGTTACTGAATTATAAAAGTAGACAGAAAAGTTGATAGAAACATTCAAGAAGAGACAAGTTGGTCACAAAACAAAACAGCAAAAATTAGATTTATATTATACTTTGCTACTCACAGGTATGCACGATGATATGTGTTCTAAGAATATATAGTCTAAGTAATAAATAAAAAAGTGAAATGGTGGTGTGTACTATGAAGGAAACTCTAATATTGGTACATAGCATGATATACTACCACATCCAAGAAAATCTGGGTGTTGGGTAAATTCAATGTGGTACTAAGATAAAAATAATCCCATTGTTGCATTTGTAGAGAGATGGGAAATAGTGATGGGCAAGACACAACTAACATAATCTTCTGGTCTCTTCTGGCTGAAGTTGTGGAATAGGGAGGAGATAGAGCAGGAGTGGTATAAGGATTTGAGAATCACTGCGTATTTCTGGGGAAATATTCTCTTGCTTTCAAAAAAAAAGAACAGTAGAAAATCTAGTAAGAGGGAAAAATAAAACTGCATAAACCAGTCATTAGAAAAACAAACAAAGATGTGATTTTTTTTCCTGTTAATATCTTGCACTGCCTTATTAGATTAAAATACAAAAAACACTTGTCTGTGTGTTTTTAAAAAATTGATCAAACAAACTTGAAAATATGTAAATGCAAACAAAAAGAAAACGGAAATTACAATGTTATTTTCAATAGAAACTTAATATGAGTGATTTACCTTTAAAAATACTGGATTTAGGGGTTGGGTTTGTAGCTCAGAGCATTTGCCTAGCCATGTGAGGTACTGGGCTCACTCCTCAGCACCATATAAAAATAAATAAGTAAAGGTTAAAAAATAATATATTGCATTCACCAAATAGCCTGCCACTTTTATGCCTGAATATTACCTAAATAAAATATACTAGGGAAAAATTCATTGGTAATTGAAAAGATCTAACATACTTAAAGTATAAAGAATAAGGGAAAATAAATAGATAATTTGACTTAATCTCTACATACAGAACATGTGTGTATATGTCCATGTGGATATCTGTGTGTTTTTTGCATTTTTGGGATGTTTTTACAAACCCATCATAGGGTTGGCCACAGAGAAAAATTTAAGAACTTTTTAAAAGATAGGGTTCACACAAAACAACATCTTTACTTGGAAATTTAACAGCAACAAGATTAAATTGCCCTTGGAGCAAAAGGAAATTACCAGCAGGAAAGTAATGAAGAGGCTGACACTCTCCACCCCCCCCCACAAACTCTGAGACTCAGTGAAAGCTGTACTGAGAGTAATACTGATGGTCTGAAATGTTTTCACTATTAAATAAGAAAGATGGCAAAATAGAACTTAGCACAAATAGAAGCAATTAGAGAGAGAACTACAGATTAACAAAATAAACACGATGGAAGAATTAGTAAGGTGAAACTTAAAATTAATGGAATAGAAATAAGACAACAGGAGAAAGGATGCAGGAGACCTAAGATTGGGTTTGTAAGATTAAGGACTTTGCAAGCCCCATTAATTGAAACAAAAGGAGGGGAAACTAAACAGATTTATTTTGAATAAGAACAGAGAAATAAGTACAAAGACAAAGCAGAAGTAAGAGAAAAATACTGTACTCATTGATGGCAACAGACCTAAAAGCTTACAGAAAATGGATGGTTTCTGATTCAGTTTCTGATATTAATCCAAAAAGAATTAGACTACTTGAGGAGCTTTGTTACTAGAGTGAGGACTGGGAAAGAGATTAAATATGTACCACTGAAAAAGTCATTAAGACCAGATGGGTTCACAGATGAGACTGATACAACCCTTAAAGGAGCTATAATCTCCATTTTATTTACAATGCATCAGATCCTGTGAAAAGATAGAAGCAGTCCAATTCATTGTATGACCTCTCCAATTTTTTTTAAATGTAAATGTTGAGACCCTTATCACTTTTTAACACAACAAATATAATTTTGAGTTATAATGTAAAATATGTAAAATACAGAAAAATGGATAGAAACAAAAAAAATGATTACCAAATGGACTTAATTTTGAAAATAAATTCACTATATTAGATGAATATAATGTACTTCCCTTTAGAATCAGAACATGTGTTTTTGTTCTTGTAGTTATTTAAATTTTGTATAAAGGAGGGTGGGTACAATATCTACCCATGGTGGTAGAGGAGGAATTTAAGTATAGAATAGGGAGAGAAGGTATGAGGGGGAGCCAACAAAATAAGCCCATAATCTTCACTAAAAATAAAATCAAAATAGCATGTACTAGATGACCATATTTGTGCTTACATGAAATTATTTGGAAATAGAAAATAATTGGAAGAAAAAATAACTTTACTACTGCTTAAAATAAATACAAATAAAGAGGTATTAACATGAAGTTGGTTCCACAATTAAAAAAAAGGTAATAAAAAAAGGCAAGGGATTCAGTTGTTACTGAGTCTGTCTGTAATTCCACTTTCATAAATATGTTCTGACATTTCACATGCTAGAGCAATTCCACTCAAACAGAGTGACCCCATTAGAGAATTACATACACACAAAAGTAGAAATAATTTGTATCAATTGCTGACAATTTTTTCCTCAAGCCTCTGGAGACAAATAATACAAATAATCTAATTGCAAACATTAAATATCATTATTTATAAATAAAGGAAATTAAGAGCTGGTATTTCAGAATTTTTAATTAATTCTCTAATTTTCAGAGTGATCTTTCATTGTTCAAATCTTATGCCACTTATTTTCTGATTAACATCACTTATCTAAAAATTTATTCATTAGGTTTTATTGTTAAACCATTCTACAAATTCTCTCCAAAAAGTTAACTAGAAATTTTACAATAATATCATGAGAATATTCAATTGGCTTTCTTGTTCCAAAGATGGGAAGTACATTTTTTATACTTATGAATATGTAACAATGTAATTATGTACTGTGTATTTATAGCAATATGGAATTGACACCACATTGTTACCTAATCTAAACATATTAATAAAAAATAAAATTTAGCTGGTTTTGATAAATTATTCATAATTTTGAGATACCCATTCAAAGAGAAGTTAAAAAAAGAATACTTGTGATTTTGAAATATATTTTCCCTGTACTTAAACATGAGCAATAAAAACATTTGGTAAGTTTGTTTTCATTCTGAGAATATTAATCATTTACACTTACACTAATGTAGGTGACTCTTCCAAGGTGTGCTTGATGTTTTATAAATTAATGAACACTTTTCCACATCCTGGATTAAACACACATGTAAAACACATGCAACACACATGCCCACTGTACCACAGTTTATGTATGTTCCATCTCTCAATATTTATTCTCACATCAACATGGATGCATCACATTCACATTTTTGTATAGTGGATACACAGCATTGAATTATGGAAGAGAGTTTATGTGTTTTCCAGAAACAAGGAGCTATGTTTTTATTTTAAGGAAAAACTGAAAGTTTGTTCCAGTGGCTTTGTATTTGATGACAGCAAGTTTGACTAAGTCCTTTGGATTTCAGGTCTCTTAGGTGAATGTATCAGGCATCCTGCCAAGCCCAACATTTTGTCAGATAAATGCTTCTTTTTACTGAACCCTGGACAGCAGAGGTCTTCAGATCAAATCCAGTTATGCAATTTTATTTCTTAATGTTTCACTCTAAGAATTATCTTTTGCCAATAAGCCTCAGATTAAATCTCTTTTTCTGTCCAAGTGTAAAGGAAAGGAAATTTGTGGCTCATCAGTATTTTGGAGATTATTTCTCTTCCCACTCTTGCTGGACTCAGTCTCAAGGTGTGGTGACAGGTACAACCCATTAAAAAGGGGTATAGTCACCTTGATACGGGTTCCTTAGCAGCAAAGCAAACATTCTGGAAGATTAGTCTTTCTTTGGGACAAAACCTTATGTATTTCAGAATAAATACATTTTCAAAAATACAGAGAAGTCAATCAACAGCTAAAATGGACTTTAAAAAAAGAAAAAAAAAACTCAGCAAAATCAAAATAAAAACCTGATTGAAAAATTCACAAAAAACCTAAAGAGTCACCACAACAAATATATATATATATATATATATATATATATATATATATATATACACACACACACACACACACACACACACACACACACACACATATGGAAAAGATGCTCTACATCTACATGTCATTAGGAAAATGCAAATTAAAACAACAACAAGATACTACAACTAACTACTAGCCTGGCAGAAATCCTCACTAAAGACAACACCAAATGCTGGTGAGGAAGTGGGACCACTGAACTCTCATTCCAGTTGGGAATGAAAAATGGGACTGTCATTTGGAATACAGGTTAGCAGTTTCTTACAAAATTACACATACCCCTACCACACAATCCAGCATCACATTCCTTGGTGTTTCCTCAAATGAGTTGGAAACATATCTACACAAAAACCTGAGCCTGTATATTTATAGCAGCTTTATTCATTGTTACACAAACCTGGAAGCAAGCAAAACGACCTTCAATAGGTGAATAGGTAAATAAACTATGGTACCTCCAGACAATGGAATATTATTCAGCACTAAAGGAAATGAATTGTCAAACCATGAAGAGATAAGGAGGAATTTTAGATACAAATTACTAGGGGGAAAAAAGCCATTCTGAAATGGCAAAATACTGTGTGAGTCCAGGTATATTGGACATTCTGGGAAAAGTACAACTGTGGAAAGAGTAAGAAAGATCAGTGACTTCCGGAAAAATGGGAGGGAGGGATTAAAAGGTCAAGCAATTTTTGTAATAAAATTATTCTGGATGATACTCAAATGGTGGAGATAAGTCGTCTTAAGTTTGTTACAACCCACAGAATATACAACACTAATCTTCACACTGATTGTGGAATTTGGGTGAAAACAGCCTTCTCCGGTAAAATAAAAACACCACTGTCTAGAAGGATGTGAAAACTGGGGAGAGGGAGGCTGTTGAATTTTTCTATGACCAGAAAAGTACTTTTAAAAAAAAGTCTATTATGTGATTCTGAAACCTGTACAATCAGAAAAATGAGAAATTATAGCCCATTTGATTCAAATGTATGAATTGTCAAGATCATTGTACTGTCATGTGTAACTAAAAAAAATATCTATTAACAAATAATAGAAAACTGGGGATATAGCTCAGGGGTAGAGAATTTATCTAGCTAGCATGCATGAAGCCATGGGTTCAATCCTTGACATTACAGTAAACCAAACCAAACCAAACAAACAAAAACACTTGAAGAAACCTTTCAACTGATTTTTTTTTCAAAATATACATTTCAAAATATGATAATTCACAAAATAATCAGGACTATTGTGATTTGGGCACATAGTTGCACATAGCAAGTGTTATGTCATGAAAAGAATAACCAGCTAGTTTGAATCACCTGGAAACACTGATAATTTTTCTGAGACCCAAAAAGTATAATTTAATATATCACATTTTAATAAAAAGAACATAAATAAATTAACAAATTAGAGTTATTCTGATAAATGTGTCTGTCAATTCTTTCAAATACATGTTTTCTACCATTTTCTCCACCCTTTTTTCCTCAGACCACTTATTAGTTCTCCACAACAACTTACCACACTTTTGATTCAGATCAGCACTTTCCTGGAATTTTATTGGTAGATAACAAAAAAATCTATTCAATTCTAATATGTGCTGGAGAATACAAATATTTCAATCTCTTTCATATTAGTGTTCATGCTCATTAATTATGAGTTTAATTGACATTATAACTATGATTTCTTTATAGTTCATCATTTACTTTTATCTAACTCCTGGACTCTCTGCATTGAGCAGGTACTTAAATATTTTAAATAACAACTGAGGGCTGCATCTTCAGGAATCATTATATAATTCATAGTTTCTCTTTTTTGTATTCAGGATACAGTGACTCAAAATGTGCTCCATATGATTGTGGACTCCTTTATGGCCTTGACCAGTCACCTGGGCTGTGTGAATGAAAACCGTAAAACTCCTATGTCTGAATAGAGCATCTGTTTACTACTTAAAAGTGTGCAGAGAACATTCTTTGCAATGCCCAAAGGCTATTTCTTGACATCTGGCAGTGATCTCTCTATCCATGTTTGGAGGCCAGAAGGTGACAGATGAGAGAATGTTTGACAACAGTACACTACCACCACTTCAAATCTATGTGCATGATGATGAGGACATCAAGAACATCATAGAAATATAATAAACCTTTGCACCAAACACATTTCACAATGGTGTTTGAAACATGACAATTCTTAAAACTGCTTTGAAGAAAATAATTGTTTTTGAAATAGTAAGAAACATGAAAGTCTATTTATTATATACTAAAAGATCTTATACATATAACCTAACTGGGTTTTTCTCATTTTATCTATAACATAAGCAATGCACATAAAGATTGTTTAGAAATTCTAACATACTTTTAGGCACTCCACTAATTCAGAACTTCAAATAGAATCTGAGTTTCTCTGTAGTTTATTAAAAAGTGGATACTATTGTGTTTTAATCACAGGCTCTTGTTCTTGTATATAAATAAGATTGCATTGCATACTTAAATGTTCAATCTTACCCTGAACCACTGCATTTTCCCCTCTGCACAGAATAATTACTGCAAGGAAATGGAATGTTTCTGTTGCTCAAACATCATTTCCAGTAAGAAATATGTTAATGTCAGAAAATATTTTAAGGGACAATTAACATAAAACCCATTAGCTCTAACCCACTATCTCCCAAAGAGAAACTAATATGTGCTGTAAACAGTGTGCAAAAATGAAGGTATGGCTTTGTTGAGTCAGTGATTTCCATGTGCTGGGTTGACTTCTGGCTCCAACTCTTAACTCCACTCAGTCTCTGTCAGTGACCCTTGGCCATCTCCGACTACTCAAGCTGCAAACAGACTGAAACCAATTTGTTTTCCTTATGTTTTTAAAGCCACTAGCCTGGTATGCTAATTAGAAATAAATCGCTTGACCCATAAAAGAAACGGCAGGAAACCTGAAATGAAGGCATTATCCAACACTTCATGCTCCTTAGTGATGCCATTTTAAATATTTCAGACAGCCTATAAATAATTAAAACCTCACCACAGCAAATTATGTTCTATTATGCAAATAAATAGCCTCCTCCCTGGTTTCATTAAAGATTCTAAATGACAAGCTGAGCAGTTTAAACATAGCAAGGTATTGCAGTGAGGCGAGAAATCTTTCAATATATTTTTTTAATTGTTAGTGCCAAGTTTCATGTGGATTTTTACTCTCACACTTTAATTTGCATGAGCAAATAAACCTTTAATAAACCTTTTGTAAGTGGAGGAAATGCATCATTTAATTAAATTTGATTTGTTGTGAAACTATTGTGCCTCATGAATATTTAAGAACCACAAACTCTCCCTTTTACTGAAAAGAGTACAATATCAGGTGAAAGAGTGATTTTCAAGAAGTTATCTGACAGTATTGAGAAATTAAAATTAATTAAGAAATGTTTTAGATTAACTTTTCAACAAAATTGACAGACCTGCACACATATAATTATCAATACTATACTTACACACATACTCTCTCCTATGAAGTTCTATGCATAATTTTAAAATCTATTATATAAAAAAGTGGGTTTAATGTGTGAATCTTTCAAACTTCATTTGTCAAGAAGTCTATGTTCTATTTCTTGAAGGTGTTTGCTTCGTGCCAAATTAAAAGAACCCCAAAGTTTATATAGAAGTGTATGATTAATGTAAAATACTGCATGGGGGAAAAAATCTATCATTTCGTCTAAAAATGTGATATCAAAAAGTCACAGAATAGAGAAATAAGCTCCAAAGTACATAAATATCTTTGCTGATAAATGATTAAAACATCACATTCCTTTGAAGCCTAGTCTTACACTTTTACTTCAATTAAAACATTATAAACATCAAAAGAAACTTTTTTATAATTATTTTACTGATAATTGATTGTGGAAGGAACATCCATTCCTCTGTAACCTGCCAACAGAGCACTTCTTACACTCATAGTAAATGTGACTTTCTCTCACACTTAAAAGCTATTTTTTCCCTAAATACCCCCTACATAGTCTTTATTAACAATTAAAGAAGGCTATGTGGGCTAGAAGAATGTGTTGTATGTAGTATGAAATTATAAAATATAAGTGAAAAATAAACATATTTATCTTCCAAAATTATCAAAACAGTAATGAATGTATTTATAATAATTAGCATGGATATGAATAATACAAATGATATCTCTGTATAGAATACTTGGTGACATTTTTTAATTATATAAGTTGAAAGACATCTAGATTTTTAGAAAACAATGTGATATAATCATGATTTTTATAAATTCATTAAGGTTACTAGCATCAGTTTTACTCAATGTAATATAATGTTACTTTCTAAAGAAAAGAAATAGTACAATCATTATTTTACTGAACGTAACTCAAACTTTACCAATATCCTCAAACTATCAAAATTAGATTGACCTTATTCTACTTTGTTTTTGTTTCTCTGCTCTCTTTCCATCAAATGAGTGAATAAACAAATCAATAAATGATTACCATACAAACAATTGAAATCAAAACAAAAACTCACCCTTCACTCTGTTCTTCTTACATATTTTTCCCACTCCCCAGTAGAAAGTTCTATTCCCATACACACTTCTGAAAACAGGAATTTGCATGATTAATTTTCAGTTCCTAAATTTCTACTAACTACTCAATCTGCTTTAATCTAGCTTCCACCATTAATGCTGCCCTGGACAACACTTCATCAAATCATCTACTATTTTCTGAGACCAATGCACACTGCTGTACTTCAATTCCTGTGGGTTTTGATATTAACCATTCATAGTCCTGAGGAACTGTCTTCTAATTTCTCTACAGGATTCTCCTCCACATTTCTCTCCTATTTTCCTTTCTTTTTTTTTTAAAGAATCATTTCCTTTTTCTCGTTTTTATTTATATATGACAGCAGAATGCATTACAATTCTTATTACACATATAGAGCACAATTTTTCATGTCTCTGGTTGTATACAAAGTGTATTAACACCAATTTGTGTCTTCATACATGTACTTTGGATAATAATGGTCATCACATTCCACCATCATTAATTACCCCATGCCCTCTCCTTTTCCCTCCCTTCCCTCTACCCTATCTAGAGCTGGTCTATTCCTCCCATGCTCCCTCACCCGATCCAACTATGGATCAGCCTCCTTATATCAAAGAAAACATATGGCATTTGGTTTTTTGGGATTGGCTAAGTCTCCTATTTTCTAAATGTTCTTTCTCAGTCTCCTTCCTTCTAGGTCCAGAGGTCCCTTTCCAGATTCTACTCAGTCCTCTCTCTAACTCTATCCCAGAGAAAGAGAACTTTTGCCCTTGTCCTTGGTTTTAACAATCACATGCACCTGTAAGTTCCACATTTATTTCTTAGTCAGCTATTCTGTGAAATCTAAATATCCAGTTGCCTGTCACAGAATTATATCTGTATAGTCCATAAATCTCTAAAAAGCCTTAACTTTTCCCACCCCAAATATCCAAAGCATGTATCTTCCTTTTAATGTCTCAACAATTATCTGTTAGACTAGATTTTTTTTAAAAAAGTGAAAGAATAAATGAATTAACAGAATGGATCCAGACTCTATGATCACTCATCTACTATAATGACACAGTTGGTTTCTCCATCACTGCCCCATATTTGCTGTTGCAGACAGTGAGTGCTTATATCAAAAATCTTTCCAAACTATTGTTTCAGCCAGAATTTTCATTGTTTCCTTTTATGCCCAGGATAGCAGTTCACATTTCTTAGCATAGCAGACAGGGTTGTCATAATTAGACCTCACTGTTTCTGGTTGCAGTCTTCGTCTTTTTCCCACCCCACACCCCCATTTCCTCTGTTGTCTCACTGAGTTACCAATTATCCTCTAATTTTTGCTCAGGTGTGGCTTTCAACATGAAATGCTCCTTGAAATCCCAGGTACTGAATTAATCACTGCCTTCTCTGCAGGGCTTCTGTGCCTTCTCTTTAACCTCTGCTCACCAGCCCATCACACCTTACCATTTGTTTACACAAATTTTCTTTCAGCTAAACAGAGGGTTTCCTATTTTCCTTTTTATCTTCAGCACTTAGCCTGGTGTCTACCATGTGTATCACAAATTCATTATTAAATGATCTTAAATTAGAATGACCTGATTATCCATTGTTAGGGATTGAAAAGAAGCAGAACCATCAAATCCACAGAAGAACTGACAAGAAAAGAACATTGGCTTCAGAGAATGAGAAAAGAGTTCAAATCATGACTCTGTCCCTCTCTAGCCTTCAGCAAATCCTTTAATCTCAGTGAGGTATTGCTGACTTGCCTGTAAATTCAGAAAACCATATGTCCTTTATAAAAACATGGAAGTTAGGCATATAAAGTCTGTAGCATGAAGCTTGACATAAAATAGTCACCAGAGAAATAATCAGTTTCTGTTACTACTATTTTAGATGTTTTATAATGATCCTTTTCTAAATAATAATCTTTTCCTATTAGTTAAGTATGAAAAAAATGACAAAATATTATCTGATTTAGGAAAACATTATGTCAGTAAAGAATATTCTTGGAGAATTGCCTCATCAATCTGTAGAATATTTTAATATGTTTTTATGCTACAGTTTTGATCTGAGAAATGGCAAATGGTAAGAAATATGTGGTCACTGAGACACTGGTGAAGAAGCTAGAAAAACAGGGCTTTCAGGTAGAAAGATTAGGTGGTGGTGATCTTACTCAGAGATTGCCATAAAACCTTATACCAAAAAGATTGAAATGTTGTATGGAAATATAAATATAAATAATCATTGATAGCAATAATGCTGAACTACTCTCAGTTAATACTATTCCTCATAAATATTAATGTGTGCTCAAATATAAAGAATTCAAATTTGTTTTACTGAAAAATGCTAATTTTCAGAATCCATCTCCTGGACTAAGACTGAGACCCAGACTTAAGGAAAGGACTGCATTGACAGAAATCCATAAAATCATTTCATATGCTTGTCTAAGAGTAATACAACTTAATTTTCCAATTTACCCTTGATTACAGTTGAACATCAGTGCTTGAAATATTAGACATATCTTATAATGCATTTTGTTGATGTTGATTGTTTGTTTTCCTTTGTGGTTTGTGTTTTTATATTAAAAACATTACCATAATTTAAAATTGGCACTACTTATTGTATACCTTTGTACTCTCTAGGCAAATTATTTGGAGTAGTAGAGCTGCAATACATCAAAACCCTAAAATCTCAGTGGTTTAACACAATCAAAGTTGATTTCCTTCTTACTGCAATAGTTAATCACAGGTAATTCTGATGTTCATTTGCATACCATTCAGGGAAGCAGGTTCCTGCCACCCAACAGCTCCACATTCCTTGAGGGCTTGTGCAGTCAGTGAGTGGATGGAGAAAGAGCTTTATAAAAGATAGCAGCTCTCAAGGCTTTCAAAAGAAATCTTAGCCAGGGCAGTGGCAAATGCCTGTATTCACAGATATTCAGGAGGCAGGACAAAAGGATCACAAGATAGAGGCCAGCAAGACATTGTCTCCTCACCCACAAAAAAAAAAAATAATAATAATAAAATGGTTTTGGATGCATTCAGTGGTAGAAAGTCCTTGGGTTCAATCCTCAATACCACGAGGGCAGGGGTTTGCGTATCATTTGCATTGACATTGTATTGGCTACCTGCAACTACCTGGCCCGATTGAACTTGAAGTGCACTAGATATTGCTCTGTGTTGACTATGTCCCACGAAATCCATGTGTTGGAAACTTCATCTCCAAGCAAACATTCTGATACTAACAGTATTGACCTTCAAGAGGTAAGAAGAGCTCTGCCCTCTGTCCTCATGTCATTATCGCAAGAGCAAGTTTTTGTTTTTGTTCTTTTTTTTGTTTTATTTTTGTTTTTTTATAAAAGTAAGCTCAGCTCTCTCTTGTGCACTCCCCCTGCACCCTTTCACCATGTGATCTCTTCTGCCATGTTATGATACCAAAAGAAAGCCCTGGGAACATAAAGCCCCTCAATCTTGTACTTTCATCCTCTAGAAGTTTGAGTCAAATAAACCTATTTTTAAAAATAAATTACCTAGTCTGTGGTATTCTCTTAGGATAGCACAAAAGTATAGATAGAGATGTACCTTATGTAATAAAAAAATAAAACCCACATCAGTTGGTGAAAAAGTAGGAAAACTTTTCGATTATTACTTCAAATTTATTAGTGTGTGTTTGATTTCTAAATCCCTTCAACTTATACCTTAGTGTTTTGTCAATGAACCCTTTCTTAGTCTATTACTGTTTGTTCATTTCAGATAATAATCAGTAGCATTATAATCGTTTCTTACACCATTTTTATATCTGTGATTTTTATTTAAGCCTGAAAACATTCACTTGATGAAAGGAGTGTCTCTATTTTAAAAGTAAAGACAAAAATGAGAGTGCTACTGTCTGGGCATGTAGCTTAGTGGTAAATACCCTGGATTCAATCCCCAGCACTGAAAACAAAAAAACAAATACAAACAAAAGAAAAAAGAAGGAAGGAAGGAAGGAAGGAAGGAAGGAAGGAAGGAAGGAAGGAAGGAAGGGAAGGAAGGAAAGGATTCCAAAATAATGTAAGAAATTTTTATAAAGACTGAAAATCTATTCTCTAAGTAGTCTTTGTATTAGATTATTTTGTAATTGTAGATGGACAGAATGACTTTATTTGCCTTTATTTGTTTATATTTATATGGTACTGAGGATCAAACCCAGTGCCTCACACATGCTCGACAAGTGCTCTGTCATTGAACTAGAAACCCAACCCTAGATGCTAATTTATTTTTTAAAATCATGTGATAGTTGATCATTTTTTCCCAGTAATAATTTTTATACAAATGTAATCCTTATTTAACATCTCTGAAGGTTCAAATACATAAACTTAGCAATCTCTATTTCCTTTCAATTTTTGTCCTAATAGAATGTGAATGTTTTGCCTTATCTTTTCATTAATTGGAATCTTAGTAAATATGAAAAGCTTTATGCTTTATTTTCAAGTCTATGGATGACCTTGACAAGAAGCTCCAAAATTATGTGCTGAAAACCATTAGACAATTATACTTCTACAGAAAATCATTTTACATTTTGAAAGATAAAACTCCTGAGCTCTATTTCTGTAGTGATGCCAACTTTTGTAAATTGCATGAAATAGTTTCTATAGTTTTATTTAAAATATCATACTAAAACTAGATCATCGTTATTTCTAATTTCTTGGTGTTTAAATTAAGCATTTTAAGTTAAAATTGCCATGGCTTTGGGTAATTTCAAAATAGATTTTTTTTATATTTGATTATGCCTTTCAGCTGCCCACATTATTAAGGATGATATCAAATATTTCATATTAAAGTTGTGCAGATTTTTCCTTTATTCCAGGCCAAAGCCTGAAAATATGAACAGAAACTATCACTGATGTATTTGGCATTTAAATATTTAGCAAATTTTCCCTTCTTGAATCAAAATAATTACTAGAGAAATTGTAGTGCATATATTTTAAAGGAAATGTTTTAAACTGTGACTAAACCTGACACATTTAATTGAGCTACTTATTTTAAAGTCTTAGATTTTTGACATAAGAATATTGACTAATTTATAGCAGCTTAAGTATCTTTATATATTTATATAATTGTTCTCTGGAAAAATTAGCAGCCCGACTTCATGAGATGTATATAGCTGACAGGTTTTGTGTGCCAATTTGAACTTTTGCTCTCTCTTGTATTTCCTATCTTTATTTCTCCACTTGTTTTTATTTTTCATCATATATATATATATATATATATATATATATATATATATATATATATATATATATATATAATAAAAGCTGCTACAAATTTTCTTTTCTTTATCAAAATTGCATACTTAAATATTCCAAGTTTCTTCCAGACAACTCACAATGATGGCTTATAATTAGTTATTAATATTTTCTGCATAGCTTGAATGACAATATTTTGCTAAAAGATGAATCATTCCTGGCAATAACTTAAAAGAATTTTGCAAACATCTGAGGCAATTTGGTGATCATTGGGAGTAAATATTTGTATGAAGGTGGACTGTGAAATTCTTGTTCTTCAGGTGCCATCAAATCATTCATAATGTGAAACCAAGAAATCCAGTTAAAATGCACTTCTATTTACTAAATTTTCATAAAAATTTTATTTTGGATAACTATGGATTCACATTCAGTTGTGCAAATTAATACAAAAACATTCTATCTACTGTTTTATCTGTTTTTTTCTCAATGGAAACAACTTGGAGAACTGTAGTACAATATCATAGATAAGATTTTGATACTAATAAACTGGAGTTACAGAATATTTCTGTTGCCTTGACGATTTATTGTAATTTTTTTTAGTTTCCTTATCAAATAACGGCAACTGGATAAATGAAAATTTATTGTCTCATAATTCTGGAGGCCAGAAATCTGAAATGAAAATATCAACAGTGCAGCACTCCTTCCAAAGACTGTAGGAGAGACTTTTCCTTTGCTCTTTTCAGCTTCTGGTGTCCTAAGTGTTCTTAAACGTGTGTCAGCATAATTTCAACCCTTGGCTATCTTCACTTGGCTTTCCCTACATGGCTGTGTCTTCTTCATGGCCTCTTCTGTGGACACTTATCATTGGATTTAGAGTCCACTCATATAACCTAAGATGATTTATTTTGAGATGAATAAATATTTGCAAAGTTTCTTTTTTTTTTCAAATAAGGCCACATTCATAGGCTTCACTGTATAGGAGTTACATTATCTTCTTAGGTTGTAGGAGATGGGATGGCTGTTCAACTCATCCATGCTGCCTTTATACCCACACTCATTTCCTTCATCTCCCCACCCCTTCCCAAGACCTGGAGACCAATAACCTATTTTCCATTTTGTAACTTTGTCCTTTCAAGTATGTTACATAAATGGAATCAAACATTATGTAAATTCTTAGGTTTGAGGATTTTTACTGAGCATAATTGTTTGGAGATCCATAGAGCTTTATTATATGCATCAACAAATCATTCTTCTTTTTATCAGTAACTACTATTCCATGATGTGGATGGACCAACTTGTTTAACCATTTGTTCAATAATGTCTGAGTTGTTTCCAATTTATGAATATTATGAATAAACCTACTATAAACATTTTTGTATAGGTTTCTTTTGTGAATATAAGTTTTCTCTGGGAACTTACAAAAAATCCTCAGATTTTTTGTTTTGTTTATGTTTTGAAAAAACTTGGTCATTTTGTTTATGTTTTCCTTATCTTTCAGACATTTAACAATAAATATAAACCCAAAGGAATTTTTAAGGTTTAAGGATACACATTAAACTGTATGTTATAAAGCATCATTTTGTGCAAAATAAGTATAATTTTCCCTTAGCTTAAGTCATACCTTTGATTATCCATCACTCCATCTTCTTTTCCATGCACACATGCACTTCATTTATTATGGGTATATTAGCCATTACTTTCTTTTACATTCTCTTTGTAGTGTAGAAATATTCAAAATGTGTTTTGTTGAAGCCAAAGTAGTGATTCTGATTGTAGAACGTCCCTGACCCTGTACTCAGTTATGTGTTGTTTATTTCTCTTGCTGGAAGCAAAATTTTATTTAATACCTAAGAGAAAAGATCAGAAACTAATTCAGAGCTGTTATTGGCAAATGCAGAGCTTATACAAAGAGTTATCAGTAAGCCTTATTTAGGTGGTTGGGAGTAAAGATCAAAAAGTTAGGCCAATCCTCCAGTATTCCTTCTAATCAAAGGGGTTAGATTGTGCAGAATCCCAGTTTAGGATTGGTTCTTTGGAGTCTTGGTTTTTCTGGGATGGAAAGATTTCTATTTCCTGTTACTTGAAAAAAAAATTATCTCTTTCTCTTCTGCTGGGCCAGTTTCTCTCTCCCTCTACATTTCAGTCTCTTGCCTTATCTTTCTCCTTAGACATAGACCATTTTTATTATCTTTTGAAAATATATCCACTTTATTCAATCTCTCTGTTTTTATATGAAAAGAGAAAATGACCTGATACACAATGTGATACAATAATGGTTTGGCAATCTAATTTCCAATTATATATGATGAAAATTCAGTCTGAAATTCCTATTGAAGCATTTTTTTCTGAAACTGAAATAAATGCATCAGCATAAATTTTAGAGTATATGAGTATGTTTACTGTAAATAAATTTTTGATCAGATTCTTATCAAAAAACATGAAAATTATTCCTTTATATATTGGGTGCCATAATTGTTCTGGGTTTTAGAAGCAAGTTTTTGTGTGTATGCTTCAAGATTTTTAAGAAAATAGTGTAAGAACATAAGATTAATTTTCAGCCAACAGAGTTTTGATACTCAAGTAGTCTCATGTGCTTTGTACTCAGAGTAATTATGGTACAACAATTATACTTTTTGGAAGACATTTCCCAGGGAAAAATTATGAGTCTTAAAAATGGCAGATGGTTCAGTTTTCAATAAATATAACCTAGAATTTGAACTTATCTCATGGACACAAACTGATAATATTAACAGAATTATTTCAAAAGATGAACACATAGTTGGCTTTAATGCAAAATTTTGAGAGTGGGGATATAATTTATATCACTTAAACAAATATACAAAAATTAACATAAAAGTTGTGAATAAAGAAAGGAAGTTTTCAACCTAACTTAAAAGAAATTAAAAATAAAATCCAAATAAATTCTATTTTTCAGCCATCAGATTTTCACTGTCCATATTTTTAAAAAAGATCTTTAGAAAGACACAAACAATGCAAAGATTGGATGAAATGACACTCAAAATTTTTTCTCTGATGTAGTTTCTCAGTACAGACCAAATACCTTCAAATATACAGTGCATACAATGATGAAGTAATACATGCTAAGAATATATAAAATCTGAGAAGGTTTTATTGCCAGAGAAGTTTTATATCAATTACTCTTTATATCTGGAGAATGGGAGTTTCTATACATGTCTGTGACAAATTGTTCAAAAGCAGGTAAATTAAACACAGAAAATGGCATGATGAACTATTATTTGGTCATTAAAAAAATAATCTTCATAAAGCATTAAATAAAAAACCAGAGCTCTTTTAATGTGAATAAATGATAAAAATTGCTTTTCTTGGACAGATGAGGTGATATTTTCTTTTTTTTTTTTTTTTTTTTGCTTTCTCTGCCCCTTCCTATCAAATTGAAATTTACTAGAATGCAAGGATCTTATATTTATAATATACACTAATCTCGAGAATAAAACAAATGATCCAGATTTGTATGGATCTAAATTCTTATAACAAAAGAAAAAAATGAAAGTTGAATTTATATCTTAATCTGAAGTATGTCTATGTAGCATAAAAGGGCTTATCTGGAAGAGAGTGGGAGGGAAGCAAGTGCCCAGAAGTTGTAGCTGGATTTGAACTTGACTTGGAAGTCAAGTTAGAAGTGGAGACAATCCATAGAAAAAGAATTCTAAATGAGTAATAGCGTTTTTGTGTGATGTAGACAGGGTTTTCTGAGCAGACCCGAACTTGACCTGCCTTGAAGAATTCCTGTTGAGGAGGTTTGATCTCTTCCTTGCAGGGATCCCAGGCTCCTGGCAGTGCTCTTGCAGCAATCTATGGGGAGAGCTGCTGGAAGCCAAGCGAGGAGCATAAAGCTAACAACACTTTGCCTAGCAAAGGATAACTCAATCAAAGAGAAGGAGAATGGGGGATTTTTTTCCCAATGCATTTTAGCTGACAGGGCAGGCTCAGAGAACAAAGAAACATGTGGAGAAACAAATTGAGAGCTGCAAGGAAACCTCCTTGAAAAGCTATAAAAAATAAATTTCTAATAATTTTAATGTTAAATTTTGGAAGACAAAGAAGATAACGGATATGAAAACATATTTGTTTAGAAAATAATATATATTTATTAGAACACAGATTTCTATTTAAAATAGTGTAGAGTGTGGGTTCTTTAGGGGAGCCTGAAAACTTTACTATAAGTGTTTTATTTACAACATCATTTATCTCTGCTTACAGTTATTGTTCTCTACATTTACCTTCAGCAGGCAAAAAAGAATTTTAATATTTGCCTAAATCTTCCATGTTGGGCCCACCTCACAGACACATGTGAATATTTATTTACTTTCACTTTGCATGATGGAAGAAGACAGAATTTAGATATCATTTTTCTTATTGGCCATGTTAAGTAATCAAAATTTCCAGAGGTTAAGAACAAAACCTCTGTTATGGTCTAGATATGAGTGCCCCCCACCCCAGAGCTCCTGTGCTAAGGCAGAAATATTCAAAGGTAAAATGATCTGCTTGTGAGAGCTGTAACCTAACCAGTCCATACTAGTTGGATGGACTAATTGGGTGGTAATTCTAGTCAGCTGGACCATGGCTGGAGGCGGTGGGTCACTGGGGGCATGCCCTGGAAGGGTTGATCTTCCCTGCCACTGTGCCTGTTCCTACCTGCAGGTAAGAGGAACAGTGATCCTCCCCTCACTGCCCTTCTGCCATAATGTTCTGCCTCACCTTGGACCCAGAGCAAAGAATTTGACCAACCATGAACTAAAGCTTTGAAACTGTGAGCCAAATATACTTTCCTTCCTCTAAGTTGTTTTTGTCAGGTATGTGTGTCACAGCATGGCAGAGCTGACTACCAAAGATATGGTTTAATTTATTTTTTTACTTTGTATGCCTGAAGAAAGTAGGATTTAGGTATTAGTATTATTATTATTATTATTATTATTATTATTATCTATGTTAAGAAACCAAAATTTAAGGACAAGCCAATTGCATGTTTTAAGGTATTTTCTAATCATTAAAGGTAGTCCATCGTAAAGCACATATCATCAAAGTTTATATAAAATTACTTTAATATAATTGTTAAGTTACAAAAAGTTACTGAAAAATACATCCAGTGAAATAGTAAACATTAGAAGTACCAAGAGGTAGTCTTATAATGGCATAATATATATCACATAATGATGCAATATTCATTACAATGACAGCATGAAACAAATAGAAAGCGGCTTCTATTTTCAAAACACCTGCAACAAAGTTTTCTGGTTATTCCTCCTATGGTTCCGAAGACAGACCATCTGCTGAGAGTTGATCCTTCTCAGGGAAGTAGGCAAAGAGAGCCTCAACACTCACTTTTGCCAACATCTTATTCATTCATTTCCAGTAAGATTATGATAAAGATCTTTTCTAATATAGAGCCTGGTTTCTGCAGGAAGGATTGATATCTCTCCCTTCACCCCACTGAAATCTTCAAACCAGAATACTTCCCAGAAAATAGGTCTTTTTCTCAGAAATTCTAGTTTAAATGCTGGTCTGCAAGGCCCTAAGGGCTAAACAGCCCATCTCTTTGTTTCTCTGCAGTCAATATCCGAAGAGTGAAACAGGCTCCCGTTTCATAAGGATTTTTGGGTAGGTGGCTTTATGGTGGCAGCAGCTTTCTGTCCAGTCTAGTGTTGCCAAATCAAATAGAAAACACCCAGATAAATTTGAATTACTTTTCCTTTTTTTTTCTTTATTCTTTTTTTGTGGTGTGATTCTGGGGATTGAACCCAGGGCCTTGTGCGTGTGAAAGAAGCACTCTACCAACTGACATATATCCCCAGCCCATAAATTTGAATATCTGGCAATAAAAATGTTAATTTGTCTCAAACATAATATATTTATACAGTAAAGTTATGTATTATTTATTTGCAATTCAAATATATGTCCAGTATTTTTATTTGGTCAATCTGATACCCATACCTTAAAATCAGATCTAGGATCAGGGCAGGGAAGAGAAATGTGACTAAATTGATATTCATAACATAAAAAATGACCTATATTGAGGGGACAACAAATATAAACCTATATTTTAAACACCATCCAACTTTGTTTATTAATCACATTTATTTACAACCAAGAGGATGGGAAGACATGATGTATATTAATTGCTTAATATTCAGAATCTAAATATATTATCCCAACCACCTTATAGGGTAACCATCCATTTAACAACATGCTAAAGATGAGTATACAGAAGTGTGGGTATTTTATCTTTTCATAGGACAGAGAGTGATTAGTGGCAAAACTAATTACACATTAATTTTATGTTATTTCTTTATTATAAAGTCATCAGTAAACTTCATTGTAATTGCATAGAGGGAAAAAGGCAAATTTTCATTTTAAAATAGTCAAGTCAAAAGAAAATATAGCAGATTTTTAAGAAAGGGTTTTTAAATACACAAAGAAAAGCTACAAATACAATAACATCCAAATTATTCTTTAGGTTTTTTGTCATTTTTATTTGACTGTACAGAGAACACCAATGTGAAGGATATTTTAAGAAAATGTCCACTTCATAGGATGCAATCCCTTATATAAATTGATCCTACAGTGAAATTTTAACCCTATTTCAAACCTCACAATCATGTCTGTAATAACAGACCCAATTGTCCTAACCATAGGTTGGAGAAAAAAAACTTGGGCTTCTATTGAAAAAGCAATTTGTTCAAAACACATCTTCAAAATCAACAAAAGAGAATTAGATTTTCATTATGCATCAGTTCTTTTTAAAGTTTCTGATTAGCATTCACCAGAGTGTCATTCTTAGGCACATCAAGTTCATCACATCATGAGCAGTTTATATTTTTATTGCCTTTTATTGCTTTTCAAAAGAAAAGTTAGTTACACAGGTAAAGAAGAATATGAAATAACTACAAAAAGTGTATGATTTTAAAATCAAATAGGTACTTGAACATGTCAAATATATCTGAAAGTTAAAAATATCAAAATGATAATAATCACATAGATGATTAATTGTATCTTTGCTATTATAAGTTCATTTATGTACTTAAGAAGTAAAGATTAGATTTTTTCCTTCTTTTCCTTTTTTGATATGTAAGTTGATAGATTTTTCTTTCATAAAATACCTATATATAAATTGTCATTTCTGAAATGTCATTGAAATACATAAACTATTTTATCAATTACAGCATTTAATATTATAAAAATACCAGCAAAATTTATTTTAGAACAAATATAGGATATCTATAAAATTAAGAAATGTGATATGTAATAGCTCTATAAAATCTTTCATTACTATTTCATTATGCAAATGTAAAAGGATCAATATCAGATAATATCTATTATTGACATGATAAGAAGAGATATCAACTTATTATCATTATAATTTATCTTTACCATGTAATTAGTTTCCTCAAAATAGTACATAAATACTAATCTACCAGTGATTTTTTATTTGTCTGTTTGCTTTTTTTTTTTTTTTTTTTTTGGTAAAAAGGATTGAACCTCGAATCCAAGGGTGCTTAACCACATCCCCAGTCCTTTTATAAAATTTAAAATATAGTCTCACAAAGTTGCTTAGGGCCTTGCTAAATTGCTAGGGTTGGCTTTGAACTTGTGATTCTCAAGCCTCAGACTCCCAAGCCATTAAGTTTACTTAAACTACCAATGTTTGAAGAATCATTGTAGATTTGGGAAAAAAAGTATTCAAAGACAAAATATGAAATTCAATTTTTTTAAAGAATTAAAATAAATTATAAAGCTCATTTACTATTTCCAACTTCATTTGGCTGACTTCTTCATTTTAGGACTACAAAGCATGCATATTTTTGTATATGTAGTAGTAATGTAATCCATAACTGTCACATTTTCATTTGGCTAATTGAAAAAAAAATGTATTTCAAACTTATTTTTGTTGAAGTAGTCTAAAATATTCAAACTCATCACTGAAATATATATATGATTCAAACTATTTCATCAATTATAGAGTTTTAACATTTCATATATCACATGAATCCGGGGTATGGTCTATTCTAATATATTTCCCTCTCATTAATAGAAAGTAACTTGCCTTCATTCCATTGCTTACCTTGCTATCCACACAAAAATAATATCTTGAACTACTACAGTTCCCCATATAATAATATAATTAACATAAAATTCTTCTGCTGAATTTTGTCTTAATTCTGAAATATGCATATAATCAGGTATAATCTAAGAATATCTCATATATTTTATATATTGTCAAATTAAATCTTATTTTTCTTTCATATACAAATGATATATTAAATATATCATGTTTCCTGATAAATGGTAATAGTTTTTTAAATCAGAAATAATGATTAAGGAATTAACTTTAAAGACTGATTTTAAAATGTATATTATTAATTAAATTGTGACATTAACATTCTTAAAAACCATGATATTTTCTAGAATAATGATATTTCCATTGGAGTTTTAATTTGGCCAATAATCCAGGGGCTACTCAAAGAAATACAGCATTTTGAAAAAAAAGAATGCTTTATATTAGACTAAATTACTAATATTTAATTTCATTTCCTAAACTGTAATCTATTTGTACAGATAAATCTTTCTCTTACCAATATATTTTGGCATTGGATTCATCAGAGCATACACTGAAAATTCCATTCTTTTTAAAATGTTAAAGTACTGTATTTTAATAAATACCATTATTTCTGTAAACTACTTTTAATCATTCTTTCAATTTAGCAAGTGTAAATCATCATATAAAGATTAATATAACTTAAAATATTTAATGAAGTTTTAGAAAAATTCTGGTTTTGATTCTAATAAAATATATTGCAGAAGTATCAAATATAAAGCAAAATTCTTATTTTATTGATTTTCTTTAAGTACTTCATAAGTTTTTTAAAAAAACCTTAAGTTATAACTCTCAGTTGAAATCTTCAATTTCATGCATAAATTAATATCTATTAAAAGCTTAATTTTTCAAAATGTCAATATTAATTCTGGATATTTTTCTTTATAAGAATTAGTGATACATAATAAATCTTTGTTAATATGTTTATATTTATCTATGCATACTGAAACTTTGCTAATTAGAATGGATAAAAATTGGGCTGGGGATGTGGCTCAAGTGGTAGCGCGCTCGCCTGGCATGCATGCAGCCCGGGTTCGATCCTCAGCACCACATACCAACAAAGATGTTGTGTCCGCTGAGAACTAAAAAAAAAAAATAAATAAATATTAAAAATTCTCTCTCTCTCTCTCTCTCTCTCTCTCTCTCTCCTCTCTCACTCTCTCTTTAAAAAAAAAAAGAATGGATAAAAATTTAATATAAACCAAGTCGTTCCAAGGGCATTTGGTTTTTAAAGTATTTAAATTGTTTATTATAAAAAGCTCTATATTGTAAAAGGATGATTAATGTTATGAACAAAAGTAGGTAGAAATCTTTAATAGTAAAATATTGAAAATTATTAAAGGGAAGGGAGTCAAGATCAGAAAAACATTCATGAGAATTTAGAAAAATAAAGAGCATGCAAACTATATAAAAATACAAACATGATAATGGTGCAGTTTGAACTGTGGCCAAAGATTCCGCAACCAGTATGACCTGAATAAATGTGAAATTAAGATTTTCCTCACACCTTGGGCAGTCTCATTTGACATATTATAAATGGGTAGTCCAGATGGTGTTTGGGCAAACAATCAGCTTTGATTGCAAACCTGTCCTCTCTAACACATACACATACAACATGAGGCTGCTGACTACAGACTCTGACTGAATAATAATAGGAAAAAACCTAAAATCAACTACACTTGTATAAGTTAGTTGATTATATATTATTCAATATAAAGTATGTTATAGGTAGCAAACTAAAATGTTGCAGACAATCCCCAATATTTTCTAATTAAAGATTCATGCTATCAAAACACACACAGTTACTTAAGGATCTCTTTGAATGGCACACATATATGATTTTAATTTTTATATTAATTGTCAAATTTTGCAAAGATTAGTCACCATATGACTTGTTGGAATAATTTAAGAAAGTTTAAAGAGATTCATAAATAATCGATTATAAATATATTTCAGAAAATGTGTTTCATTCTATGTTAACAAAATGGAACACAGCAAGCACTAGAGTCAGAATGTGAGTCCAAACCTGAATCAGCAAGTAGCCTCTTTATCCTGATCACAATTAGTTTACTTTATAGTGGCCACATTTTCTCTTCTGTAAAGTGGTTATCATTAATGTTTCATAATGATTGAACTCATCTTCTTTGTGTATTGCAAAGATCCAATGAGTTGATACATATGAAATGTTAATGACAGGAAGTCCTCAAGTGTTAAGCATCATATTCCCCCATAGACAACTCTCCTCATTGGGCAGGTAGGAGTGAATTGTATTTGCAATCAAAAATATTTAGTGAAACAAATTGATTCTAATAGTAGTAAAAATTGCCATTTGCCAATGTATATGAATATATATATATATATATATATATATATATATATATATATATATATATATATATTTCATGTGCTCTGAGATAAATAATGAGAAACAAGAGCATTTCAAAATAATTAAAATTACTTTTTGAAAGTGTGTCAAAAAGTAATTTTAATTATTTTGAAATACTCTTCCAAAATATAGTATTATTTATCTCAGTGTTTTTTTCTCTTGGAAAAAAGTTATTTCTCTAAATGGAATGAAAACTTTCTATGAGCAACTCACTATTGATTAAATTATTAATTAATTCAGTGATGAAGGTACACTGAAAAACTTTAAGCCACATCCATGGTGTTGAAATGTGTGAGTTCAGTAAGTAATATGACTGAATTTTTTTCTTTGATCCTGTTTGTATACCATATATGATGGTTACAATTAAAACATTACAGATGCACATTTATGTTTCTACTTTTGTATTGTTGTTGTATGTATTAGGTTGTTTTGTTTTAACTTTATAATATAATGTACAATTTTAAGGTTTGGTTGTTGTTTTACTGATATGTAAAATGTATCATTAATCTTTAATGTTCAGTGCCTAACACATTACCTGGCACAAGTTGGGAAGAGTATAATTTTGTTGAGTGAATGTGCAAATCAAACAAATTATCAGTTAAATCCTAAATTACTTAATGTTTATTTAATGTATGTTCACTATTCATGTAAAAATTATATAATTTATTTAAAATTAACCAACAAAATAGTGGTTCATTTTCCTCAGAATCTAAATAACTCTTCTTTTTTCTTAGGCAATGAGAACTAATTTCTGGTTTTCTTAATTGTCTGAATTACTATGCTATAGTCTGGCCATGAATTTCTGTCCTCCAATCTACTGAGGTTTGAAGTTTGTTTTACCTGCTCTCATCCAAGTTGTGACTAGCCTGACCATGCTTAGC